>NC_141037.1:6187500-6365000 GCF_052040795.2 Danio rerio
TACTGTAGAGGTTCAAAATGATCATATTATAATGAGATACTACTTTTTTGTGTTTGTTTTTTCTGGTAGTTATTTACACAAACAAAAAAATTCTAAGCATTAAAAGTTTATTCATTCTTTAATTAAAACGGAAAGCTGACAGAAACTAAAACAGCTGATGGAGTATACACTAACCTGCACATTATTCAGACACAAAATGGAGACAAACAGTCAAAAACACAAAGCTGACAGAAACTAAAACAGCTGATGGAGTATACAGTAACCTACGCATTATTCAGACACAAGATGGTGCCAAACAGGCAAAAACACAAAGCTGACAGAAACTAAAACAGCTGATGGAGTATACACTAACCTGCGCATTATTCAGACACAAGATGGTGCCAAACAGGCAAAAACACAAAGCTGACAGAAACTAAAACAGCTGATGGAGTATACACTAACCTGCGCATTATTCAGACACAAGATGGTGCCAAACAGTCAAAAACACAAAGCTGACAGAAACTAAAACAGCTGATGGAGTATACACTAGCCTGCGCATTATTCAGACACAAGATGGCGCCAAACAATCAAAAACACAAAGCTGACAGAAACTAAAACAGCTGATGGAGTATACACTAACCTGTACATTATTCAGACACAAGATGGCGCCAAACAGTCAAAAACAGAAAGCTGACAGAAACTAAAACAGCTGATGGAGTATACACTTACCTGCGCGTTATTCAAACACAAGATGGAGACAAACAGTCAAAAACACAAAGCTGACAGAAACTAAAACAGCTGATGGAGTATACACTAACCTGCATGCTATTCAGACACAAGAAGGCGCCAAACAGTCAAAAAACGTATAACAATTGTGTAACAATCTACGATAACAACCTCCAAGATGTACTTCATCCCTAACATATCACATACCACCTTCACCAATACTTTATCTCCATCAGCCAGAAAGTCATGTTTAAGCATCAGAGCGCTGTGCAGAGCTGAACTTCTCTCCTCTTGAACTCAGCGTGATCTGCTCATCATTACAAGGAGAGAACACAGTTCAGCTCGCGAAAGAAGCTCGGCCAAGTTGAAAGCCAAGCTGCTTGTTTGCGTGAGGAAGGAAACTGTTTGCACTTCTCTTTCTGGAGCGCCTGAGCAGAAAAAAAAAACAGTCTGGAGTTTTATCTTTGAAGAGCCGCTGTCCTTTCACTGGCCGACAACCCGTCTCCTCTCCGTCCACACATCACTGCAATTATCAGAAATCCATGTGCAAGTCATCAACTGCAGGATCATCTCGCATTTTCATGGCCAATGGAGAAACGGTGGCCATCAGGCTTTGTTTATAGCGTGTCATGAACAATACGCCGCGGGATTCTCCTTTTCAAGCGCTCATTGTTTTACGCCGATAAACGTTGTTAGAGTCAATAAACAAAAAGCCAATTCTTCTACGCTTCATAAAACTGAGCCGAGCGTGCATTTCAGAGTATAACACTTCTGATAATTTTTTTATGCCAAGATACACACTGGACAAAAGGGGTCAGGAATACACTGAAACACTTCAGTACAGAAACAATATAAATACCGGCTAAGAAAAATAAAGATCTGTCACAGAGAGAGAGAAAAAATCTCAAAAACATGAAGACTGTCATCATTATAAGCCCTCATGTCCTTACAAACCATATGAACTTCTGAGTTTCATGCTCTATCGAACAGGAAAGGAGATATTTTGCAGAATGTTTACAATGCTCTTAGAAATGTAATGAAAGTGTTTCATACGACATGTTTAAGTTATTTAACCCTTGTGCACTGTTCAAATTGACTACCATTCTGTTATGTTTGGGATGAAAACATCCACTGAATTAACCCTTGTATGGTGTTCGGGTCTGTGAGACCTGTTTTCAGTTTTTTTTAAAAGAAAAAAATAAACAATTATTTTTTCAACCTAAATTCATTGGCTTTTGCTTAGTTTCTGAGAAGAACATAAATCTAAACAATTTTTCAATGATCGCATAATTTACCTCCCCCCACGCATTTACATTACATACAAGGTGTTCGGGTCCACTGGACCCAGGTCTAATAAAAGTCTTAGGGTGCTTTCACACCTGTGAATCGATTCAGTTGTTCCGAAACAGAGATTACAATTGTTACATTGTTGCTCTTTGCTCTTGGTGCGGTTCACTTTCACACTGCAAAGTTTCTAATCGGACCAAAAGAGCTAAAACAAGTCACGTGTGAGTAAACTCTCCTCACATTGGTCAGAGTGTCAGGGTTTATTTTGCAGCGTCCCGCTCAGCTGTCAGGAGAGGTGGTGGTTTGGTGGTGTTTGACAGGGTGCGGGCGCGACGTGTCTGAGGAGAGATGCGGTGGGGAGGGGTGAGAAGGGTGCGCGACGATGCCTATTTGAGGACCGGGAGGGAGACGCGAGATTACCGGGAGATCATCACTCGTTTGCGGGCATCCGGAGACTCGCGAAACATCCCGCCCTACTCATAATTCTCTCTTCATATAGCCGTAAGCCTATTACATATCCGTAAAACACTGTGATATAACCGCGCTCGGATCGGATTGCTTTCTCACTGCAATCGAACCGCTCCAGGGTTCGTTTTAATCGAGCCGAGACCACCTCATTCAAGCGATCTCGGAGCGATTACTTTGGTGCGGAACAGAGCGCGATTGCCCTGTTCACATATGCCAAACGAACAGCGCTAACTGGGCAAACGAGACACGTTCCGAAACAAAAGTGTAGGTGTGACAGCACCCTTAAAAGTGTAGGTCCAGTGTTTCTACACTCTGTCCTCCTCCTTTCTGGTGCTGCTGTTTTCTTCTCCTCCTGCTCCCGCACAAAGTTGCAACATTGTTGAAAATTCAACTATCAACACTGTCTGCTCTTACATTCCCGCACATTTTACCCTCTCTCTTGCAGGAACCAAGCTTTCTGCAACCAAGTCCCATCTGCAAATTAGGGGCTATAGTACTATAAATAAGACTTTGCCAGTGTGGTTCCTTATCACAACTGATCAAGATGGCCAAAAGTTAATCTGCTGCAAGTGCCTTGCTATTGATTGTGGAAAAGAGAGGAGCTTCTGATGATGATGTTCATGACCATGGTGGGAACAACACGAAAAAACTAATCTGTGGGTTTTATTTTTTTCATAACATTATCAAAAAAAAAAAAAAAAAATGAGAAGCACATTAATTGATCAATATTATCTAAGAAAGGTAAAGAGGAAAAATTAACCATGTTTGCTGTTCATATGGCTTGTAATTGGGATTAAGTGAACATTTGTTGAGTAATTCAACATAAAATAGTTTGATGGTGTTAATTTGGAAAGCCAAAACTCTAGCGGGTCCATGAACACTGGCTGAGTAACCAAAATACGAACACCACAGAAGGCTTAAACTGCTGTAAAAATGCATGAGATTAAATATTTCGTCACCTTAGAATTTTAAGGTTCTATCTGACATTTGTCAAAATTGAGTTATCCACATATTCTTATTAAATAACAACTTATTTATGTTATGGGATGTTTTTTTTTAAGTTGTTTACAATTTAAGACTTTTTATTTTAACAAAAATGGTTTATCTATAAAGTTGAACTCTATCTTGGCCAAAGAGCTTAGAATTACCAAGAGGCGACACTCAATAGAACGTTCTATTGCAACAGCAGCGCCCAGCAACAGCCTGGATTCCGCCATTTTAGAGTGAAAGCGATCAGCCGTCTATTTGAACTTATTGCTGTTGCGATGGCAAGCAGCTGCTTTGTTTCTTATTTATTTATTTAAAAATCGCATTAAAGTTGAGATACAACCTGAAAGACGACAATACAACACTTACAATCACAACCAGGCTGATATTGTATAATGATGGTTTGTTCTGTAGACTATTGAAAAAAATTTGCTTAAAGGGGCTAATAATTTTGACCTTAAAATGGTGTTTAAAAAAATTAAAAATTGCTTTCATTCTAGCTGAAATAAAACAAATAAGACTTTCTCCAATAGAAAAAATATTATCAAACATACTGTAAAAATTTCTTTGCTCATTTGAACATGATTTAGGAAATAAAAAAAAATGAAAAAAATATCAAAGGCGGGCTAATAATTCAACTGTATATACCTTTTCCTTAGAACCTAAAATTACCCATTATTCTTTGCGTTTATGCACAATAAGAATGCTAAGAATTTGATGATCTTTGCAAGCTTTGAAACTATAGTTTTAATCTATTACATTTGCTTTAAACATCTTTGAACTACTGTTATCAATCAGTGCCACCTCCTGGACTGATCATTTAACAAAATGCAATCTAATAAGATGGAAAACAACTGCAGTGAGGCATTTTCCCTCGTTGTTAGATGGCATCTTGTGCTGTTTAAATGGAGCAACGTCAACATTTTCTCTCTTTCAAACATATAACCAACCCAAACAAATGTAATTCACCAAAATAATTGACACACATACACACACACACACCGCACACACTGAAACAGCATGAGGCCGGGTGAATGATGATGGATGACAGCACTTTCATTTCTGCTGTTCAAAGCTCTGACAGGCGGCGAGTAAAGACAAGATAGCAGAGAGCAGCATGAGTCTGCATTCACACGCTCATGATCAGAAGAAGCCTGCATATTCATCAACACACCACACACATGTGGAAATCTGTGTGTGTGTGTGTGTGTGTGTGTGTGTGTGTGTGTGTGTGTGTGTGTGTGCGTGTGTGTGCGTGTGTGTGTGCGTGAGTGACAGAGTGTGTGCGTGTATATGAGAATAAGTGTGCGATTGTGTATGTGTGTGTGTGTGTGTGCATGCAGTCGGTACGTAAAGTATTAAGACCCCCTTAAATGGTTCACTCTTTGTTATATTGCAGCCATTTGCTAAAATGACTAAAGTTCATTTTGTTTCCTCCTTAATGTACACACAGCACCTCATATTGACAGAAAAACACATAATTGTTGATAGTTTTGCAGATTTATTAAAAAAAGAAATATCACATGGTCCTAAGAATTTAGACCCTTTGATGTGACACTCAGGTGTTGTCCATTTCTTATGCTGATCCTTGACATAGTTCTACACCTTCATTTGAGTCCAGCAGTGTTTGATTATACAGATTGGACTTGATTAGCAAAGCCCCACACCTGCCTATATAAGACCTTACAGCTCACAATGCATGTCAGAGCAGAAGAGAGTCATGAGGTCAAAGGAACCGCCTGAAGATCTCAGAGACACGATCGTGGCAAGGCACAGATCTGAACTAGGTTACAAAAACATTTCTGCTGCGCTTAAGATTCCTAAGATTTACAAACCTGAATATCGTCGGCATATACAGTGCATCCAGAAAGTATTGGTAGCGCTTCACTTTTTCCACAATTTTTTTATGTTACAGCCTTTTTCCAAAATTGATTAAATTAATTTATTTCCTAAACATTCTACACACAATACCCCATAATGACAATGTGAAAATTGTTGCAAATTTATTAAAAATAAAAAAAGCTGAAAAATCACATGTACATCAGTATTGACAGCCTTTGCCGTGAAGCTCTAAATTGAGCTCAGGTACATTCTGTTTCCACTGATCATTCTTGAGATGTTTTAGCAGCTTCATTGAAGTTCACTGGGGTCAATTCAGTTGACTGAACATGATCTGAAAAGGCATACACCTGTCTATATAAGGTCCCAGGGCTATCAGTGCATGTCAAGCACAAACCAAGCATGAAGACAAAGGAATTGACTCTAGACCTCCAAGACAGGATTGTCTCGAGGCACAAGGCTGGGGAAGGTTACAGAAAAATGTCTGCTGCTCTGAAAGCTCCAAAGAGCACAGTGGCACACAAGGACCACAAGGACTCTTCCTAAAGCTGGCCGGCCATCTAAGCTGAGTGATCGGGGAAGAAGGGCCTTAGTCAGGGAGGTGATCAATAACCTGATGGTCACTCTGTCTGAGCTCCAGCGTTCTTCTGCGGAGAGAGGAGAACCTTACAGAAAGACAATCTTTGCAGCAATCCACCAATCAGGCCTGTATGGTAGAGTGGCCAGACGGAAGCCACTGCCCGCCTGGAATTTGACAAAAGGCATCTGAAGGACTCTCAGACCATAAGAAACTAAATTCTCTGGTCCTATGAGACTAACATTGAACTCTTCGGAGTGAATGCCAGGCGTTACGTTTGAAAACTAGGCAGCGCTCATCACCAGGCTAACACCATCCCTACAGGGAAGCATGGTGGTGGCAGCATCATGCTGTGGGGATGTTTTTTCTGCAGCAGGAACTGGAAGACTAGTCAGGATAGAGGGAAAGATGTATGCAGCAATGTACAGAGACATCCTGAATGAAGACCTGCTTCAGAGTGCTCTTGACCTCAGACTGGGCCGAAGCCGATGAATCATCTTCCAGCAGGACAATGACCCAAAGCACACTGCCAAAATATCAATCGGTGAATGTCCCTTGAGTGGTCCAGCCAAAGCCCAGACCTAAATCCTTTTGAACATCTCTGGAGAAATCTGAAAATGGCTGTAAACCGTCGCTACCCATCCAACCTGATAGAGCTTGAGAGGTACTGCAAAGAGGAATGGACAAAAATTCCCAAAGAAAGGTATGCCAAGCTTGTGGCATCATATTCAAAAAGACTTGAGGCTGCAATTGCTGCCAGATGCATCAAGTATTGAGCAAAGGCTGTGAATACTGATGTACATGTGATTTTTCAGCTTTTATATTTTGAATAAATTTGCAACAATTTCAAAACTCTTTTTCCACATTGTCATTATGGGGTATTGTGTGAAGAATTTTGAGGAAATAAATGAATTTGATTCAGTTTGGAATAAGGCTGTAACAAATATATGTGGAAAAAGTGAAGCGCTATGAATACCTTCCGGATACACTGTAAAAGGAAAGACATGCCATATTTCCTTATATAGACCCAAGGAAGAGTAAATAAAGATAAAAGACAAGGCCCTAATACTGAGCCCTGTGGAACCCCATATAACAGCGGGGCAGGGGAGGAAACAGAATCTCCAACGTTGAAACTAAATGTCTGACCTACCAGGTAGGACCTGTGGAGCACTGCCTCTTTGAAGTCCACCAATTTTTCCAAACGAGAGATTAAAATATCATGACCAACAGCATCAAAGGCAGCAGTTAGATTAAGAAGGACAAGGATGACTCAATCCCCAGAATTAATAGCTAAAAATAAATAATTAAAAGCTTTCCGAAAAGGTCATTACTTGACTTCTTTTCAAGAACCTTAGACAACAATATAATCTAAAAATAGGTCTAAAATTTGAACTGTAGATCTTCTAGGCTGCATGATGGAATAGTGGGTAGCACGATCACCTCACAGCAAGAAGGTCGCTGGTTTTAGCCTCGGCTGGGTCAGTTGGCATTTCTGTGTGTAGTTTGCATGTTCTCTCCGTGTTGGCGTGGGTTTCCTCCGGGTGCTCCGGCTTCCCCCACAAGTCATGCAGTATAGGTAAATTGGGTAGGCTAAACTGTTCATAATGTATGTGTGTGTGTGTGTGAATGAATGTGTTTGGATGTTTCCCAGTGATAGGTTGCAGCTGGAAGAGCATCCGCTGCGTAAAACATATTCTGGATAAGTTGGCGGTTCATTCCGCTGTGGCAACCCCAGATTAATAAAGGGACTAAGCCGAAAAGAAAATGAGTGAAGGAATGAATAAATGAATGTAAGTCTTCTAGAAAAATAGAAGATGTTTGGGACAACCGGAGCCTTTCCTGGAGCTGGCCGTCCAGCCAAACTGAGCTATAGGGGGAGAAGAGTCTTGGTGAGAGAGGTAAAGAAGATCACTGTGGCTAAGCTTCAGAGATGCAGTCGGGAGATGGGAGAACGTTGTAGAAAGTCAACCACCACTGCAGCTCCCCACCAGTTGGGGCTTTATGGCAGAGTTTACTAAATAAAACCACCTGAAGGACTCCAAGATGGTGAGAAATAAGATTCCCTGGGTCTAATGAGACTATTTGGCCTTTATTCTACGCAGTATTTTTGGAGAAAAATAATCACCTGTTTAATACAGGCCAAACAGTGAAGCATGGCGGCGGCAGCATCACGCTGTAGGGGTGTTTTCCAGCTGCAGGGACAGAACGACTGGTTAAGATCGAGGGAAAGATGAATGCGGCCAAGTACAGGGAGATCCTGGATGAAAACCTTCTCCAGTGTGCTCACAGCCTCAGATTGGGCCAAAGTGTTACTTTTCAACAACACAATGAAACTAAGCACACAGCTAAAATGACAAAGGAGTGGCTTCACAAAAGCCCCATGACTGTTCATTAATGGCAAAGCCAGAGCCCTGACTTAAACCTAATTGAGCATCTCTAGAGAGACCTAAAAATGGCAGTCCACCAACGTTTACCAACCAACCTGACAGAACTGGAGAGGATCTGAAAGGAGGAATGGCAGAGGAGTGTGAGTGTGTAAGAGAGTCTGCTTGTGTGAGTGTGTTTGAGTGCGGGACTGTGTGTGTGTGTGTGTATGTGCCCAAGTGTTTGTGTGTATGTGTGAGATTGCAAGAGAGTGTGTGCATTTGTGTGAGTGAAAGTAAGGGTGTCTGAGTGTGTGTGTGTTGTGTGTGTGTGTCTGTGTGTGTGTGTGTGTGTGTGTGTGTGTGTGTGTATGTGCCCGAGTGTTTGTGTGTATGTGTGAGATTGCAAGAGAGTGTGTGCATTTGTGTGAGTGCGAGTGAGTGAAAGTAAGGGTGTCTGAATGTGTGTGTGTTGTGTGTGTGTGTCTGTGTGTGTGTGTGTGTGTGTGTGTGTGTGTGTGTGTATGTGCCCGAGTGTTTGTGTGTATGTGTGAGATTACAAGAGAGTGTGTGCATTTGTGTGAGTGCGAGTGAGTGAAAGTAAGGGTGTCTGAATGTGTGTGTGTTGTGTGTGTGTGTCTGTGTGTGTGTGTGTGTGTGTATGTGCCCGAGTGTTTGTGTGTATGTGTGAGATTGCAAGAGAGTGTGTGCATTTGTGTGAGTGCGAGTGAGTGAAAGTAAGGGTGTCTGAGTGTGTGTGTGTTGTGTGTGTTGTCTGTGTTGTGTGTGTGTGTGTGTGTGTGTGCGAGACGGTGTCTGAGCATGTGAGTGTGTGCATGTGAGCGTGTTCGCTGAATGAATTAGATCAAGGCAATAGTGTAGATGTTGAATCTGCTGGACTCCCCCCCCCCCCCCCCCCCCCCCCGTCCCTCTGCCAGAGCTGCAGTTCAACTGTATCGCTGTACAGCCGTCACGGGTCAGAGACGCCTCCATCTGAAATCCAGAGGGCTTAGCAAAACACACAACGGTAAGTGTGGCTTTTAATGCAGTAATGAATTTCAGAGCTTCTTCCTGCTCATCGAGTGCAGGTTTCAGCTCTACGACCAGCAGGACGCTGTAGAAAAGACCACTAGCACATCAACGCTAGTACATATTCAAGCTTCTCAAGCCAAAAACCAAATTCCATGACTTTCACTGATCAAAAAGCACTATAATGAGCAGAAAAACAGACAGCTGAGCGGTGAGAAAGCACAAACAGCTGCAGAATTGTCATTATTGGGTGATTTATCCCTCTAAGTGTGATGAATTGTGAAGTGATAAGTGGAAAAGAAAAATTAAACTGACAAATGCAAAGTATCAATTAAAACGATGATGCAAAATGTTAGTGCGATTCTACGTTTGTAATTATTCAATCGAGGTCTGCATTCCCTCAGCTGTCCCGTGAAACCCGAACATATTTCTTGCAGTGTGGGAATACATTTCAGAAGAAAACACGGTAGCAGTCCTCAAATCGATTTCCTCAAACGGTTTGAGTTGCCTTAACTTATTGGCTTTTACAGTACTTGATTAGTTTGAGTTCTCTTCCTTTATTGGGTTGTACTGTGCTCAAATTGCTTCATTTACTCAAATGGATTAAGTTCAAAGTACTCTTTAGGATTAGTTTTTGAACATTAATGGTTTGTTGCAATCGGTTTCCATAATTGGTTTGAGTTACCTTAACTTTTGGGGTTTTACAGTGACTGTTCAGCTGGAATTAGATGTTATATTACTAACAGTGGCATATGAGATGTTTGAAACATTGGAAAAAAGTCAAATAGGCCCTTTTTGAAGCTTCTGATAATAAAACACACAAGTTGACTGATTTTGCATGTTTATTAAGTAGCTGTAGCAATCATTTTAAAGATATTTTTAGCACCCACTCTAAAGTGTTAACTAAAGTGTTAAATAAAAAACAAACTCCTGTACAAATAAACTTAAACCAGATTAAATTGAATATTGGGTCCCACTTTATATTAAGTGTCCTTAACTACTATGTACTTGCATCAAAAAAATAAATACAATGTACTTACTGTGTTTATGATGTATTTGAGAACACTTGTGGTGCTTTTGAGTTGGGATAGAGGTTGGGTCATGGACAGGTTTGGTGGCATGGGTAGGTTTAAGGGTGGGTTAAGGTGTAAGGGATGGTCAACAGTGTGTTTACAAATATAATTACAAAAGTTAACTACAGATGTAATTACATACTTGTATTTAATCAAGCATACGTACACAGTAAATACATGTATTTACACAATAAGTACATTGTAACAAACTATTAATTCCTGTGTAAGTACATATTAGTTAAGGCCACTTAATAAAAAGGGGGACCGAATATTGCAATATATCAATAATCGCAGAGATCAAAATTGCAGAAAAACTTAAATTTTTTAAAGTCTTTCTTTCAAAGTCAATCAATCTCGCTCTTTAAGATCTCAAAACTCAGGGCTTCTGGTAGTAGTAAAGTCAAGTAAAGGAGGTTGAGCCTTCTCATTTATGGCTCCTAAACTCTGGAATAACCTTCCTGATAATGTCCGAGGCTCAGACACACTCTTGCAGTTCAAAACTAGATTAAAGACCTATCTGTTTAGTAAAGCATACCCTTAGTGGATCACTTAGCGGCATGATACGTGATGATTATCCACGCAAGTTCCTGCATCTCGTTTATATACACTATGAACAGCAGCTACGCTAATTATTCTCTTTATTCTCTATTTCCACCTCATCCCGAGGCCCCCAGAGACTATGCAGCGCCACTAATGCGATCTAAGACCTGTGAAGAGATGATCCCAAGATTTCCATAATCCTGGACCAGGCCGTATCCTGAGCAGCTGCTGTGGTGGTCATGGAGGAGTAGAGAGAGCATGAGACTGATTCCTATGACGCTCCAGGGACTTTTCTGACAGGAAGACAGCAAGTCTTTTCTGATGTGCAGTGTTCTCCAGCCCCCGGCACCTAGACTGCAGTTCTGCACAAGACGTTTGGCCATAGGAGAAGTGGTCATGCCCAACTGAGCCTGGTTTCTCTTGAGGCTTTTTAAATTCTTCACTTTCGCCAATTGGTGAAGTTTTTTCCTGTTGCCACTGGCTTGCATGGTTTGTGACTTGTGGAGCTGTGCGTCGATGGATTACTCTTCAGTGTTTGAACTCTCAGTAGTGATTATTAACCACACTAAACTAAACTTCAACACTGAAAACTGAACTACACTGTTTTAATTCTCTATAATCTTCTATGTGAAGCTGCTTTGACTCAATCTACATTGAAAAGCGCTATAGAAGTAAAGATAAATTGAATTGCATTTCTAATATGATGCAGTCCAAGTAAACAGCATTATTATCATCAGGATTTGATTCTGCAGTGAAGACCTGGTAAAAGCTGCATGATTTAGAGTAAAGCGGCACCTTCGAGAGTTCTGGGCAAAGGATTAGAGTTGTTATTGTGCTGTGGACGCAGCCAGATCCAGCACACTCCAGCGGGGAAGAGCATCCCCAGAACTCCGGCTTAATGGGCCGTACTGTACACCACCTCGCTGTGAAGTGGGATTTGGGGGTCAGCATGTGGAAAAACCCACCGTAAATCAATAGCATCTGAAACAGCCAGGAGGGCTCGCAGGCAGCGCTGCGCTCTCTCGAAGCCTGAAGATGAGACTTTATTCAAAAATAATAGCCAGTCTGTTTACTGCGCCACGAGATGGATTACATGGCACTGAAATAAATACTTCCAGATGCGGCTCAACAGAAATTATACCGAAGAAGAGGGGGGGGAGACTCCATAAATCTAGAGAGAGAAACAGCAAAGCGTTTTCTGGCAGCAAACGCTCAGCTTCATGCTTCTAATGGCATAGTATTTTCATATCAATGCTTCAACAAATAAGAAGAGATCACCGACGCCGCCAACTTTTTTGGCGTAAAATAAAAACAAATACAGCTCCTTTGTGTTCAAGAGTCCAAATCCAGGAAGCTGGACTCAACCATAGAGTGCTGCTCTTTCTCTGATCAACTTATTTCAAACACAAATATTACGCTTCGCTTCAAATGGCGCCAGTGCTTTGTGCGCTGGGAGGTTTGAATATCATTTCGATAAAATATTGCCTCTTTGGAAGACTACCGTATGCCGTTTCCCCATTCCTACTGACCCACTTCTGTGCGCTGCTGCCAGTCCCACCGTCGACTTGACATCCAAGAAGCAATTTCATGGAGTAATAACAAGCTATTCAAACCACGGGGAAGAATGTCTCTGCTTGTAAATGTGTAATTGTCAGGGAAGGTTTTCAATGGCTCTGTAGATACCGAGCGCAGGAACTGGCGTCTGATGCCAATACGAGGGATGCAACTGGAATTCAGGGATGTAAAAGCTGGTCCAGTGGGCCGTTTATAGTGTAGTGTTTATGAGGCATTGAAAAGGGCAGAGAAACAGAGGCTTTTGTGGATGTCAGCAGCCCGGTACAAGACCTCCGTCCTCCGAGCAATAAACAACAGAGGAGACGCATCACTCCCTCACTTGTTGTCTTTGGCACACAGCCGCACGTAAAGTGAGACTGGGAAAAAACGCAAGTAAGGTACAAAATATTGCTGTCACAGCAACTTCGAAACGTGCGTAAGAGCCAACGGAATTTAAACAGATTTAGCAGAGATGATCTAGCATAACTCTTTGAGACACTTGATAGAGGTGTTGAAGTAAGATTTACTCATTATATCACTAGAGCAATTGATAGCAGACGCCCATAAAAAGTGCACAATCAGAATGCACCCCTAAAAATCTCTTAAGAAATGCACAATAATTTGGTCAAAAAGGTCTTGTTTGTATAAACTAGTCTAAAGTTACGGTTATTCCTTTCATTTACTAATAGATTCACTTCATATAGTTTAGTGCTTACAATAAGATACATGTTCAAATTTTAATCTGTACTGCAATTTCAACAAACGTACAGTAAATGCAAATCAGTGAAAATGACTGACAGGTGAATATTCAATATTATCTTATACACAATGTAACTACAGAACAGTGAAGCTTTAAACAGGAAAATTATTGAAATTGATAATTTTTTATTGAGATGCTAATGGTCTAATCCGATTCAATGATCTATGCTAAGCTAAGTGTTATGAACTGCACAGTTTTGCTGTGTGTATGTTCTTTCTGTCTCTGTCTGTCTCTCTCTCTCCACCAGCCCTGTCATTTTCACAGGTACCCCCTACTTCGGAGCACTATTGGCTGACAGGACTGCCAATCTTACTCAACTGTGTGATGACAACTTCTCTCTCTTCCAATCACGCTCGTTGCAGAGCGCTTTAAATCGGAAGCGGCAACGGGAAGAGATCAGCAGCTGTTGTTGTTGTTTTGACGTGTTGTCTGTTTGGTGGTGTCTGTGTGCATTTGTAGCTGTTACTGATGTTGACTTTGAGTGAGATTTGTTTGAGAGTTCTGATGTGTGTTTTTACATCTTTAGCCCGCTAACGCTCCATTGAAAAACCTTCTGTGACTTTTGACAAGGGAGATCAGGAACAGCGTAGTAAGTCACGTGACATATATTGCACACAGGATTATTGATGTATCGGCACACTAGTTAGCGAAGTGTGCTAATTTGTATTTCTATTTATTAGTTAGAGTAAGTTCAGGGCGCTTTGCGCTGAAGACTTCATATTGTTGTTTTCTTATTTAGTGGATTGGGGAGGAGTTTAAGGGAATATTTTTGTTATATTTATTTCTTTGATTTGCTAGCGCAAACTTCAGTTCCCTCTCCCGGGTTTTTCTTGTTTCTTTTCAACATTATATTATTGCTTGCCAATATTGTAAATACTGTGGGAGCAATAAATCTTTTGCGGTGCAAATTCGTTGTTTTGTGTTTTCTCTTGCCACCCTTCATCATCAGTTTATACTTTGGTCATCTTTATTTTAATTCCCTAGACATATTGCCATCAAGGATCGTAACAGTAAGCTAAGGGTGCTTTCACACCTGTGAATCGATTCAGTTGTTCCGAAACAGAGATTACAATTGTTACATTGTTGCTCTTTGCTCTTGGTGCGGTTCACTTTCACACTGCAAAGTTTCTAATCGGACCAAAAGAGCTAAAACAAGTCACGTGCAAGTAAACTCTCCTCACATTGGTCAGAGTGTCAGGGTTTATTTTGCAGCGTCCCGCTCAGCTGTCAGGAGAGGTGGTGGTTTGGTGGTGATTGACAAGGTGCGCGCGCGACGTGTCTGAGGAGAGATGCGGTGGGGAGGGGTGAGAAGGGTACGCGACGATGCCTATTTGAGGACCGGGAGGGAGACGCGAGATTACCGGGAGATCATCACTCGTTTGCGGGCATCCGGAGACTCGCGAAACTTCCCGCCCTACTCATAATTCTCTCTTCATATAGCCGTAAGCCTATTACATATCCATAAACACTGTGATATAACCGTGCTCGGATCGGATCGCTTTCTCACTGCAATCGAACCGCTCCAGAGTTTGTTTCAATCGAGCTGAGACCACCTCATTCAAGCGATCTCAGAGCGATTACTTTGGGCGGAACAGAGCGCGATTGCCCAGTTCACATATGCCAAACGAACAACGCTAACTCGGCAAACAAGATACGTTCCGAAACAAAAGTGTGGGTGTGACAGCACCCTAAAAGTGCTCCTGCCAGACCCAGAGATTATCTGAATGTATTCAAAAATGTAGAAAATACACAATCTGTCCTGCATTTTCATCAAATGTAAATGCAAATCATTGAAATTGACTGGCAGGTGAACATAAGATATTATCTTTGCACTAAATAATATATTGCTGGGATTTGTGACATTTACACTGCATTTAGTCTTTGATGCTACAAACTGCTCCTCGCTAGCCTTGCATTAGCAGGTCAGATTAAGCTTCAGAAATGTATTTCATTTACCATTGAATTCACTTCATACAATTTGTTGTTTTTATATTTAAAATCTCACATTCTACATTAAAATACTCAATCTGTACTGCATTTTCAACAAATGTAAACGCAAATCTGAGAAAATGACTGACAGGTGAATATCAGATATAATCTTAGTACTTACACAATGTAACTGCAGAACAGTCAAGCTTTAAAACAGCAAAATTATTGAAACTCTTTGGTCATTTTTAAATGACATGCTAATAGTCTAATCCGATTCAATGACGTAAGCTAAGCTAAGCTAAAAGCACTCCTGCTAGACCCAGAGATCAGCTAAATGGATTTAAAAATTGATAAATAGATAAATGTAACATCTAAATCTGTATTTCATTTAAGTTTTTTTTAAATTCCACACAGCTCAATACATTTTAGAATTGTATGCACATCGTCACCGCAAGTCAGCTGCTGTCTGCGGTTCCAAGCTACGACCCAGGACACTGTTCATATTTCTGCCACGCCACAGAGCGTCATCTGAATGATTTCCTTTTAAATATCATACGAATGTGCGCGTCCGGTTACTGTTACTGCCAACTGTCATGTGCATGGCACATCCGGTGTGCGACCTCCTTAAGGATGGCGTCTGCTTTCACTTGGTGGATCAGCAACTGCAGGAAAAAGAACGTTACGCTGGATGCCAACATTATCCACACAAAAGCTAAAAAGCTTCATGAACCTTTTGCTGACAGTGATGGATGTTTGCACCTGACAACAGGTTTAGATCTTTGGTTTCATTCTGCAATACTGGACTTATTTTCCTACTAAAGTTTGAACTTTGAAAGTGTCTTTGAGAGAAAAGTGTCTAAATGTTAACACCTGTCTGAGAAAAGTGTATAAAGTGTGTGGTGAGGGGTTTTACAGCCTTAAAACATCTAGAATAATTGTACAAATTAAAGCAGACAACATCACAGTTTTGATCTATTGCAGGTTATTTTAACTCCTACGATAAACAAAGGACCACAGTAGTTCAAATCTCGATCTGTACTGCATTTTCCATGAATGTAAATGCAAATCAGAGTAAATGACTGACAGGTAAATGTCAGATATTATCTTTGCACTAAGTATACTACGTAAAAACAGAACAGTCATTTTTATGTGAAATGCTAATGGTCTAATCCGATTGAATGATCTATGCTAAGCTAAGCTAAAAGTGCTCCTTAGACCTGGAGATCAACTAAATGCATTCAGAAATGTAGATAATATAAAATTCTAGAACAGTGCTCTCTCGATATAACGTGGTTTACCTTTCACGGCCTCGCAGTTTCGCAGATTTTTTTGTGTAATTTGAATTTTTTTTAATTTGTTTTTTTTGACGCATCATGTTCTGCGTCCTGATTGGCTGTAGACCATTGTCAATCAATCTCCTGTACAGTGCAGAATGTGTTCAGCTTGCCAAGTTAATATAAATCTTTGATCGCAAGCAGTGGATGCAAAAAAGGTTATAACTCTCTGCAGCAAGACCATCTTAAAGGGGGTTGCACACCGGATGCGCCGCGACTCAGGACACTGTTCCTATTTCTGCCATGCCAGAGCGTCAGTTAAATATTTTTCATTTTATATAATATTCGAGTATGCTCGTCCGATGTGTGCTACTTCCAACTATCATGTGCACGGCACATCCAGTGGGCAACCCCCTTAAAAATTGAGTCTGCTTTCACTTTGTGGATCAGTGACTGCAGGAAAAAGAAAATTACTCTTAATGCCAACATTATCCACACAAAAGCTAAAAAGCTTAATGAACCTTTTGCTTACAGTGATGAATGTTTGCGCCGGACAACAGGTTTGGATCTTTGGTTTCATTCTATAACACAGGATTTATTTTCCTACTAAAGTTTGAACTTTGATCTGTAGAGCTGCGCATCGATGGATTTGCTCTTCAGTGTTTGGATTCTCAGTAGCGATTAATAAACCACATTGAACTGAGCTAAACTGAACTGAACTTAAACTCTGAAAACTGGACTGACACCGTTTCAATTTACTATGATCTTCTATGTGAAGCTGCTTTGAAATAATCTACACTATAAAAGCGCTATACAAATAAAGATGACTTGAATTGAATTAAACAAGAAAAAAGTGTGAAAATGTTAAAGGGCACCTAGGTTACCCTTTTTTTCAGATTTAATATAAGTCTTTTGCGTCTCTAGAATGTGTATATAAAGTTTCAGCTCAAAACATCCATCAGATTTTTCATTATACCTTTTACAAAATGCTGTTTTATACTGATTTCCAGCAGGGGGTGGTTTTGTCGTACTGCGCCTTTAAGACGAGTCTTTCCCGCCGACTGCTTCTACGTCTCATCCCGCGTACTTTAATCTTCTCCCTCGCGTCAGGCAACAGACAGACTTAAAGGAAGGAGGTCTCACGTAGCATTTGTAAGAAATACTACAGTAAGAAGTAACCTTTACTAATCAATATTGTGACGTTGCATTAATGAGTCACACACAATATTGTTACAAAGCTTGCACGCGTGCACACACACACACACACACACGCACGCACGCACGCACGCAGGCAGGCAGACAGAGCGCGCTTAGCTTAGCACTGTTTTTGCACTCAAATGTGACAGGATACAGGCTAACCCCCAGTACAGTGTGGATATCTGTTATGCTAATGTACAAAATAAACCTGATTTAACTTCCACAAACCGGGATTGAAGCGTCTTCTTTTATAATCCTTTATCCTAAGCTGCAATTGCCTCTTTGAATATCACACTAATTGTACAAAAAAAAAAAAAAAAAAAAAAAAAAACTACTAACACTTCCCTTCTTAGACTTTACAGACCTGAAACTTGCCTTTAGTACTTATTCATTGTTGCTCTTAGTTGTGTAAATTGCTTCCTTGTCCTCATTTGTAAGTCGCTTTGGATAAAAGCGTCTGCTAAATGACTAAATGTAAAAATGTAAATGTATAATTGTTCTGACACGCGGCTGTGCTGATGAAGTAAAGCTGAAGTAAATCGCTGTAATTAATTACACACGTGCACTGATATAAAACACTTTAAACATGTGAAACTTACTCTTGATCACATTTGATGACGATTGCTGATCCTAGCGAACAGAACAGACCTTTTATTCCCGGTTGCTTTGCGTATGTCTGCCTGGTCTTGTTGACATGATTATACACGTGACTACCGGAACATGTTAATGCGCGCAGCTGTCAATCAATTTGGTGGGCGGGGGGACCGCACTCCTACATAAAGTTGCGGTCGGTCTGAAAACCGCTCTAATTGGTCCACCGTTTTTATGTTGTTAAATTGAAAAAAAGGACTGGGTGTGTTTATTTCACCCCAATATGATGGTCTATACACTATATATACACATATGTTTGTCCTTTAATGCCCTTTAATGCCTGTCTGAGAAAAGTGTATAAAGTGTGTAGTGAGGGGTTTTAACCCCCTAAAATATTTGTAAAAATCAAAGCAGACAATTTCACAGATTTCACCTATTGCGGGTTATTTTAAGAACGTAACTCCTGCGATAATTGATGAACCACTGTAGTTCAAATCTCAATCTGTACTGCATTTTCCATGAATGTGAAAATGACTGACAGGTGAATATCAGATATTACCTTTGCACTTCGATCGCTGCATTTGTGACATTTTCACTGCATGTATGTTTTGACACTACAAACTTTCTAGCCTGGCATTAGCAGGTCAGATTAAGCTCCAGAAAGAGTTGTTTTCGCCAGGCTTCTTCAAAACTGGCAGAATTGAACACAAAAGGAAAAACAATTCCATCTGATGAGTCGGTTTTCCACAACATCAGACTCTGGAATCGAATAAAAGCACACTTCTTTACTTCTTCTTGGCCGGTGACTTGCTGTCCTTGTGGACGGGGGAGGTAATTGTGTTGCCCTGTGCGTGAGTGTAATCCAATGGTCTCCCAATGACTGGAGGTCTTGCGTTACCCTCTTAATTCGATTTCAAAGTTAATAATCTCACAATGACTTGATTTCGGGAATTCGAGGCCGATAAAAGCCTCCAACAGCAGTCACTGGGGCAGACGTTTAAATTGCATAATGCTGTACATCCACAACGTGGAAACTTGAGTGAAAGCGAACCCGTTTCCAGATTGGCGATTTCTCTTCGTTTTAGTCTGGAGGAGTGTTGAGAACCTCACATGCTTTTGTTAAAGTAAAGGAACTTTTTTTTGAAAACAGGTTCATATTACAACTCTCCTAGAGGGAATCAGGTGAGTTTTCCTATTTTTGAATCCACTCAGCTGAGCTTTAGGTCTGGCGAGGTTGTTTTTAGCTTAGCTTAACATAGATCATTGAATCAGATTAGACCATTAGCATCTTGCCCAAAAATGATCCAAAAAGTTTATAATTTTCCTATTTAATGCTTGACTCTTCGGTAGTTTCATCTGATGGAAAATGAAAAAAAAAAAAAAGAAAACACTGTCTTTATTCATTTTTAGGAAGTTTTAAAGAGCCAATATTATGGGTTTTTGAAAATTCCCCTCCATGTAGTGTGTAACACAGCTCTAAGTGAAGTGAAGTATCCAGCTAAGGCTTAAATCTGTAAGAGTAGAGTGTTAAAAACTGTTGATTCATCTATAAAAGAGTCGACTCATAGTGCTTCAAACGAGTCGCCTTGATACCGAGTCATTAGGTGTTTCACCATGACGTACGAACGAAACCAAGTTATTCACGTGCACGCGCAAACCCGGGAGATTTGAAACCTGCGGCCCTACCCTATAACACAGAAACCCACACACACCCACAAACACACACACACAAACATGGCGGTCGATTGAAGTCACACTGCAGATGGATATTATCGAGTCTCTACCCAAAGATGAAACCTCAGCATTATAACCAAGCTTTGAACAGTTGGAAACTACTGGAAACTACATGCTACAAAGAATACTTCATCAGCGTTTGTTAAAGAAGGATCAGTAAAGAGTATCTTACTGCTGGACATGTAAGGATGGGTTTCTTCCTCCATTTCTCAAGTGTAAGTACGTGCGGTTAAAGTTGTTGCCTCGTTGACTCTAGCTTGCAAATGTATTTAGTTGTGATTTGTTACTTGTAACCGCGTGTACTGTATCAGGTTAACTGGCTATATTCTCTTATCGCGTGCAAAGTCACGTTAAAAACGCGACGCGTGCTGCTTTGTTTACGGAGCTCCGTGGAGGAGGGTAGTGTGTGTGTGTGTGTGCGCGATGTCGTTCGGAGATGTGTGTGTGTGTGTGTGTTTGCGCGCGTTTTCGTCCGGAGGAGTGTTAAGTGCGTGTGTGTTTGTGTGTGTGTGTGTGTGTGCGCATGCGCAAGGATGAGGGCAATGTGTGTGTGTGTGTGTGTGTTTGTGTGTGTCTTTGAAAAGAGCAGAGAGAGACAAGCTAGAAGATCTCCTCAACAGTTTTTGCTCAATAAAATAGTTAGTCGTCTGTATATTCAAGTCCATCGCCTGTATTTACATTTCCCCCACTGTCAGCTAAAATCCACGCCTACACTATCGAGCGTGTATGAACTGTGACTACTTCTATATTGCTGATTAGCTGTTGAGCATTTCACTCTGTCTCTCACTGAAGGCAGTCGACCAATCGCAACAGACTGTCATCGGTCCAATCAGCGCAGATTAGCTTCGCGCTAAGGAGGGGTTTGGGAACAAAGGAATCCCTGGATGATTCATACAGGAGTCGCTGAGATAATTAGGTAAAAATAAATGCAGATTATAAGACCATGAAAGTGTTTTTTGACCTTGCATGCATATTAGACTGTTGTTGGAGACCCTTACAACCAAAATATGACCCTATTTCATGTATAACATGGGCTCTTTAACAAGCGCTAAAGAAAACAAAACATACAAAAATAAAAATAAAATAATAATAATAATATAAATTACAACAACAATAACATGTAAAAAAAAAACTATATACAGTGGGGGAAATAAGCATTGTAAACATCCCCATTTTTCTCAGAATTGCATATATAAACACATCTAATAAGTTTACAAATGAAGTTATGTATAATAAAATAAAATGATTCCCAGAGATGGGTTGCGGCTGGAAGGGCATCCGCTGCGTAAAAACATGCTGGATAAGTTGGCGGTTCATTCCACTGTGGCGACCCCAGATTAATAAAGGGACTAAGCCTACAAGAAAATGAATGAATGAAGGAATGAAAATAAAATGACATAGGAAAAAGTATTGAACACATAAAGCAGTGTTTCCCTTTAGGATTTTTCCAGCTGTGGAGGCAGGCCTGTTTTTACACAGATCTACCTGTGGCGTTTTTTCAATGACAAATGTTGTGAGCGCATTACTCGAAGTATTCTAGGAGATCGCATTTATGTAATAGCCAACAGCATGCGGATCTCTTTGCTTGCACTGATTTCCTCTGCTCGTGCACAAAACTTCTTGCACACCCCTCAAATATAAGCTGCTTCAAGAGCGCGCAGATCTTATGCGCTCTCGAATAAATGCTGCTGATTTAGTGCATTTATGTAACGAGTATTTCTCCAGCATTTATTAGGTTTGCTAGGGATATTTATGACTGTCTCCCTAATAAACCTAAAGAGCGATATTAATGCGTCCGGAAGTAAAGTGAAACGGCTATACATCGTGTTTGCTGGCCTCACGCCCCTGTCAGTCAGCCAGTCAGTCAGCACGTAACCTTAAAGGGTTAAACAAATGACGCACAGCACTACTATGGTTACAGAAAAGATCGCACTGTTATAATTCACTTACCCTTTAATACGTTTTGGTGCGATTATTACCCGCTATTAAAAATAAAATGTTTTAATGTTTTTTTTTTTTATTGTGTTTATCAAGACAATACATCATAGTATACAATACAACAAAGGAAAAATGACAGATTGTCTTATTTTTCTTATTTTCCCACTATCCCCTTGAAATAAAATGAATTAATATGTATGAATTATAAACAAACATATCCTCTAAAAGAAATAAAAAATAAATAAAAAATAAAATACAAGAATTAAAATAAATTGTTAAACAATATAATAATAAATGAGCAAGTTTACGATAAAAGCAAAAAAACAAAAAATTTAATTAAATTATAATAATAACAATAAAAAATAGTAATTAAAAGTTCACATTAAGGAGTCAATATTTCTTCTTTCCAATTAAATACTGTTTATTAGATCTGTTATCGACTAAACAAGGTAAGCCTTTGATATAGTCTAAAACAGGGTTTTTGTAAAAAGATTTGAGAGATCCTGCAAGTAAACATCTTAATTTTTCAAGTTTTATGTAACTAAACATTTCTCGGATCCACATGTCATGTGATGGAGGAATCACTGGTTTCCATTTGATAAGAATGGCTCGTCTAAGATGTTTTAATGTTTTGAATGAGAAGCTGTAATGTAGCCGTGGTGGGATCAATTTTGGCGTGGCGCCCCGCCATGGAAGAATGAATGTAGCGCAAACCATGCATAAAGAAAGGGAGGTGTAGAAAGGCAGTGAAAGCCCAGACAGCAGCTGAAATCTCTCAGTAGTTCATCAGCAACCCTCTGCTCTTCCTCAGTGTAAATTAATATTAACTGCTTCAGTACAACATTTACATTAACAGGATGATAAAGATGAAACTAAGCAATAGTTTGATTTGTCTAAGCAAAGTCAGATCTTACTGTCCTTATTAAATTATTAAATATCAAGGCATCATGATATTTTATCTTGGCAAAATGAGTGTAATATAGAGGCCTTTGCCTTTCATATAAGCCACTTCTGATACCAAATGATCAACTAGAAGGCAACGTATTATCTGCATCATCGTGATCTTCTTATGATATTCATCATCGTTTAGGTTCATTGAAGACGAGTGGTCTTCAATGAACCTAAACAAGCACATGTCACTCCGCTGCTAGTCCGTTTGCACTGGCTGCCAGTTGCTGCTTGCATCAAATTCAAAGCTCTGATGTTTGCCTACAAAGTGACTTCTGGCCTTGCTCCTTCTTATCTGCTCTCACTTCTGCAGATCTATGTGCCCTCCAGAAACTTGCGTTCTGTGAATGAACGTCGCCTCGTGGTTCCATCCCAAAGAGGGAAGAAATCACTTTCGCGAACGCTCACGCTCACGCTCAATCTGCCCAGTTGGTGGAATGAACTCCCTAACTGCATCAGAACAGCAGAGTCACTCGCTATTTTCAAGAAACGACTAAAAACTCAACTATTTAGTCTCCACTTCACTTCCTAATCTGCAATTGCCTCTCTGGATATCACACTAACTGTACCCAAAAAAAAAAAAAAAAAAAAAAAAACTAATACTACTAATACTTTCCTTCTTAGACTTTACAGACCTGAAACTTGCCTATAGCACTTATTCATTGTTGCTCTTGGTTGTGTAAGTTGCTTCCTTGTCCTCATTTGTAAGTCGCTTTGGATAAAAGCGTCTGCTAAATGACTAAATGTAAATGTAATGCTGTTCCTAAAACAGCATAGGCGACAAGACTTTTGTCAGGGAGTGTATACTGTATATGTGCAGCAATAGACTAGGGCCCCGTTTACACTAGTGCGTTTTAGTTTTAAAACGGCGTTTTAGAATGAAAACGATCCGCGTCCACACTTGCGTTTTACCCAGCGTTTCTGAACAGCTCTCCGTCCACACCAAAACGCTGAAAACGCACATCACGTGACCACACACACACTCTTTGGCAAGCGCTGCAGCCCATCTACCCAGATGAGAGCTCTGCTAGTCGGACTTCTCATCAAGCATCTCCCGCTGGATCTAATCTCATTATATTTATTAAACGGGATATTTCATTCATCTTGTTGTCTTTAACAACATGTTCCCTGACTTTGGTCATTGAAATTTATTACTTGTTCTCAGGTAACGTGTTTTGGCTGTGCGCAAAGATAAGTTAATGATTAATGTAACCACGTACATTCTGTATATTGACTGATCGCCTTTATTTCCTATAATGTATAAACTTATTGTATGTTATACTTTTATAATGGCCATTATCAATTATTAATACTGATATTCAGCAAAAGAGAGGGGATGTTTCGTATTTTCACTGAAATTGAAAGGAGGCAGTTGTTATAGGCTCCGTCTTGTTATAAATATCCACACAGTGAAGATGACGCTCATATATGCTGCACGACGCCTCAACATTTCTGCTGTCTGTTAAGTTGCTAATATTAAAATGAAAATAGGCAGCTATATCATGTGTACATTTTATTGTTGAGAAAGTGAAACAACGTAGCCAGGGTGATGTGAATGAAGTTATAAAGTACACTGTTCCCTTTGAAGATTTACCCGTGTCCTCGGTATAGTCTGTTTTCCATATCAAACTGAAAAGAAGAGACTGCAGCCTTGATGCTGAACTTACACGGAGAAGATACAGGACTGAACTGTGCGTGTTAGGCTACTTAATATTGAGGAAAAGCCCCAATCAGAGAGGCGAATGTCTGCAGCCCCGCCTCCGTTTTCAGATGTCTCCGTTTTCCATCATCCACACTGAGACGGAGCAGCAGCGTTTCAGAATGAAAACGGCCTCTCCAGCGTTTTCGAAACGCTCCGTTTTTGGCGCTCGAGAACTCCCGCGTAGTGTGGACGGATGGCGTAACCGTAGCAAAACTTATGCGTTTTCAAACTAAAACGCACTAGTGTAAACGGGGCCTAAGGATGTTGAGCCAAAAAATTAGCCTATATTCAAAAAAGAGCAGTGTTCCTTTAACCTCAAATGCATGTGAGATATTCAACACTAAAATAATAAGTGTTCCCTTAATAGGTCGACTGCTGGCAAGCTCTGATACGCAACCACACCAATAAACACGCCAACAGATAACTGTACACACTAATGAGACATTCCCTCACATCTGTCAGCAACCCATTTACTCTCCACCTTCCAAACAACACTTTAATTCTACCTATATGCATATAAAAAAAAAAAAAGCCCAGAGAGAAAATTGCTTATTGCCGCAACTAATCGGGAGTTCAACTGGCTCCAGTCGCAATAAAACACAGCCAATTACATGATAACTGGCTTCTGAAGGCACTCACTCAGTCACTCGTCTAATTATTCCTATGCTATTCACAGTAAGCATCGAGATTTACTCATCAAAGGCCAACGCAAGTGGCACTAGAGAACATCTGGAAGTCTTCACTCACCATCAAAACCATGTAACACCTGTTTTATATATTAAACAATACACCGCTCCCAGAATGCCTTGTGTTTCTTCCATTGAAAAGTCCCTGTAGAGTCACATTTGTCCTGCGTTGCTTGGTGACTATTATACTGGGGTGTTTTTAACGTTCATTTAGAGTAGGGTTGCTTTATATATCGGAAATAAATTGTGATGATAGCATGCGTAATATTCATTCATTCATTTTCTTTTCGGCCTAGTCCCTTTATTAATCTGGGGTTGCCACAGCGGAATGAACTGCCAACTTATCTAGCACATTTTTTTTACGCAGCAGATGCCCTTTTAGCCGCAACCTAGTACTGGGAAACACCCATACACACTCATTCACACACACACTTATACACTACGACCAATTTAGTTTATTCAATTTACTTATAGCGCATGTGTTTGGACTGTTGGGGAAACTGGAGCATATTTGGGTGCTATATTTATACTCACCCCACCACTAGGCAGACCCACACCAAAATTTGCAGATTGTTTAGCCTCTCATTGAGTCTATTTACTTACTAAATGTGTGTAAAAAATATATTTATTCAATGGTTATATTCCAGTAATGTTATTGACTAATATGCAAATATGTATGGTTTATTTACAATACAGTTTGTAGTTTTTTCTGTCTTTTAGGAGACATCTTATATGAGAAACTTGCTTTGTTTACCAAACAAGTAGATTTAATATTTTTATTGCAATTCTTAAATTAAATTTTAAGTTATTTTTTTTCAATTTCATGTTTTCAGTATTTAGTTACTACACTTCCAAAATCAATCTGCATAAATCTGCTCATTTCTTTAAAAAATACATTAAAAATTAAAGTCTGAAGGTGTGGACCTTTGACAACATTTTTGAGAAGACAAACACTCTCCAATCTTAAGAAAAAATATTTTTATAATAATAATACTAACATAATAATAATATTTATAATAATACTTTCTATAATAATAATAATAATAATAATAATAATAATAATAATAATAATAATAATACTCATGATGATGATATTTATAATAATAATAGTAATAGAAGCAATAATAATATTAATAAAACAAAAACAATAATAATAATTATCATGATGATGATGACATTTATAATAATAGTAATAATAGTAATATATTTATAATACTAATAATAAAATAATAATAATAATCATGATGACAATATTTATAATAATAGTAACAAAAACAATAATAATAAAATATTTATAATAATAATAATAATAATAATAATAATAATAATAATAATAAAACAACAACAACAGTAATAATAAAAATAATAATCATGATGACGGTATTTAAAATAATAGTTATAAAAACAACAATATTAATATATTTATAATAATAATAAAACAACAATAATAATAATCATGATGACTATAACAATAGTAATAAAATATATTAATAATAATAATAATAATAAAACAACAACATCAATGTTAATAATAATAATAATAATACATTTATAATAATAATAATAATAAAACAACAACAACAACAATAATAATGATGATATTTATAATAGTAGTAATAAAATAATAATAATAATATATTTATAATAACAATAATAAAACTATGATAATAATAATGACGATATTTATAAAAAAGTAACAAAAACAAAAATAATGATATATTTATAATAATAATAAAACAATAATAAAATTAATAATAATCATCCTGATGACAATATTTATAATACTTGTAATAATACCTGTAATAATAATGATAATAATAAAAAAAACAATAATAATATATTATTATAATATAATATATATATTATAATATATATATAATATATTACACAGGTATTAATAGTTTGTTACAATGTATATATAATATAGTATATAATATATAATATAATATATATAATATAATAATATATATATAATAATAATAATATATATATTATAATCATGACGACAATATTAATAATAACTGTAATAATACTTGTAATAATAATAATAATAATCATCATCATCATCATCATCACCATCATCATCATCATGACGATATTTATAATAGTAATAAAAACAACAACAATAATACTATATTTATAATAATAAAATAATAATAATAATCACGATGATATTTATAAAATTAGTAATAAAATATAATAATAATATATTTACAATAATAATAATAATAAAACAAAAATAATAATAATAATAATAATAGTATTTTTATAATAATAAAATTATTATTATTATAAATATATTATTATTGTTTATTTGATGTTTCAGTTGTTTATTTTATTTAGTATTATAGCATTTCCTTTTATTTTATTTTTTCAAATTTGACTACAAATTTAGTTTAAGTTTTAATTATTGCATGTGTGTGTATTTTTTTATTTTTGTCATTTTTGTTTTGAATTTGAGGATGAGAAATAATAATCAACACAGCCCCCAAACTCCCTATCTGCAAACTGTAGCCTCGCCGGAAAGCATCGCTCCCTCCCACGATCTCTCACAGGCCAAAAATATCTTCAAGGACATATCATATTCAGGATACCACCTGTTTATTTCTCACCCTTTGGCAGGTGGTACAGATCTTACAGAATAAAAACATTCATGATAACATACTGTTAGTACAAAGTAGTAAACAATAGCACTTTCTGAACACGTTACTCATCAGAACTTTATAAGAATCATATCAGCACTGGTGGGAGACACTTAGTGTCCCACCATTTCAGCCAAGTCACACTGCTATGAGTTCGATTTTGTGTTTATGCAAAAATTCAACTGTATAATCATGTGTATAAAAAAAAATCAAACACAGAGAGTCTAAATATCTTTCTTCCGCCGTTCATTCACATCTGCAGGTGACATCAGAACAGCAGAAACTGTTGCTACTTCAGCAACATTACTTTAGAGCTAGTATTTGAATGATTCTCTAGCGTAATGTCTAAAGTGATGACAAAACATGTGATAGCGCTCACATTTTAAGATTATAAGGCTGAACAGCATGAAATGCCATCAGTCTACAGAGATTTCCCAGTATTTTTCTGTTGCAATTGGGAGATCACAATAACTAACTCCAAAAAAGCTAAACACATGCGGGAATTTCTTCTTTTTTTCTGTTTACTGAACTAATCTGCAGTAACGAGAACAGGTTACTCATTATAAACAGACAGATGGCCAACCAAAAAGTTACTCAGCATGGTTTCTGCTATATTTATTCTTCCATGGCGGGGCGCCACGGCAAAATTAATCCTGTCACGGCTACATTACAGCTTCTCATTCAAAACACTGTCGTGTTTTTTTTAATAGCGGGTGATAATCGCACCAAAACGTATTAAAAAGTAAGTGAGTTATAACAGAGCGAACTTTTCTGTAACCATAGTAGTGCTGTGCGCTGTTTGTTTAACTCTTTAAGGTTACGTGCTGACTGACTGGCTGACTGACAGGTGCGTGATGTGTGAGGCCAGCAAACACGACGTATAGCCGTTTTACTTCACTTCAGGACGCATTAATGTCGCTCTGTAGGTCTATTAGAGACATTCATAAATATTCCTAGCAAATATAATAAGTGTTGGAGACATACTCGTTACATAAACGCACTAAATCGCACTTCAGCAGTGTTTATTTGAGAGTGCACAAAATCTGCGCTTGAGCAGCTTATATTTGAGGGGGTGTGCAAGAAGTTGAGCACGAGCAGAAGAAATCGGCGAGCATGCAAAGAGACTCGCATGCTGTAGGCTATTACATAAATGCAATCTCGAATTGTAACACTGCGCTCATGACATTTGTTATTGAAACGCCACAGGTAGTTGGTAGATCTGAGAAAAAAGGCCTGCAGCCACAGCTGGAAAAAATCCTAGAGGAAACACTGCTCAGGGTTATATAAAGAGTGGCCAACACATAAGGTGCGTCCCAAATCGCATAATTATGCACTATTCTACGTCATTTTGCAGTATAAATAGTGTAAGTAGTGTGTTCACACTGAAAACTCTAAAAATAATAAGTGCACTGCACTTTAATTACCCGGATGATGCACTCAATGAGCTGGAAAAATGAACTGTGTAGTAGAGGTCTGCATTCCCGCGGCTGTCCCGCGGGCGCAGCAGGACCCGACCAGATTTCTGCGGCGTGGGAATAAATCTGCGAATAAATTGCGGGAGCGGTCAGTAACGGGTTTAATTTGGGACGGGAGCGGGCTGTCTAGCAATATCGCGGATATTGCTATGCGAATGAGAGAGAGAGACAGAGAGAGAGAGAGAGAGAGCGAGCTTTGCCTGTGTGTGTGCTTGGTGCTTGTGTGTGTGTGTATGTTAGTGCGCGCGCGAATGAGAGAAAGAGAGAGAGAGAGAGAGAGAGAGAGAGAGAGAGAGAGAGAGAGAGAGAGAGAGAGAGAGAGCTTTCCCAGATAGCAAAATACACTCGGGCCAGTTCTGGCTAGATTCTCGCCTGCCGGAGACTTACCACTCGGCCCGGCTCCGGCTGCCGGACTCCGGATGCTTGTGGACTCACTGCCCGATTCCAGCCTGAATCAATCGGGCCAGATGGCGTAAGCGAGCCAATGCTGCCGCATCCGCGCCGGAATCGGCCCGAGAGTAATGTGCGCTGCGGCCCAGAGCTGGCGCGACTCAGTATTTATATACCTTTATATAAAACCTTTTGGTATTACATTGGTACTTGATACATCGTATTACAAGCCTTTGAGTTGATATAACAGCAAACGCCTGTGTGTCTGCTTGGTACTTGTGTGTGTTAGTGCGCGCGTGCGTATGAGAGAGAGAGATTGGTCTGTGTGTGTGTGTGCTTGGTGCTGTGTGTGTGTGTGATATAGAGACAGCTTGGCTGTCTGGACTGTATAGCTAGGGGATTTTCGGTTTTATTCTCCCCCGCTCTTTAGCAGGATCGGGCGCGGCGGCCAGAAAACGGGGCGGGTCGGGCAGCGGGACAATAAATTCTTAATATAAGCGGGAACGGTCGGGTTCGGGCGGGAGCGGGATTCAAAATTTGGTCCCGCGCAGATCTCTACTGTGTAATGATGGTCACTTCCAGTCTGATCTCTGAAGGTGTGGATCTTTGTCAATATTTTTGAGAAGACAAACACTCTCCAATCTTAAGAGAAAATATTTTTATAATAATATTAATATAATAATATTTGCAAGAATAATAATAATAATAATAATAATAATAATAATAAAAATAATAATAATATTTATAATAAAAGTAATAAAAACAATAATAATAATAAAACAAAAACAACAATAATAACAATCATGATGATGACATTTATAATAATAATAATAATAATTATTATTATATTTATAATAATAGCAATAAAAACAACAACAATAATAATAAAACAACAACAACAATAATAATAATAATAATAATAATAATAATAATAATAATAGTAGTAGTAGTAGTAGTAGTAATAATAATAATAATAATATAGTTATAATAAAAGTAATAAATAAATAATAATATTAATAACCATGGTGACGATATTTATAATACTAGTAATGAAAACAACAACAACAACCATAATAATAATAATATTTATAATAATAATAAAACAACAACAACAACAACAACAACAATAATAATAATAATGACAATATTAATAATAATACTTGTAATAATACTTGTAATAATAATAATAATAATAATAATATTAATCATGATGATGATATTTATAATAATAGTAACATAAAACAACAATAATATTATATTTACAATAATAAAAAATAATACTAATCATGATGATGATATTTATAATAATAGTAACAATAAAATTAATAATAATAATAATAATAATAATAAAACAACAATAATAATAATAATCATGATGACAACATTTAATATAATAGTAATAAAAATAATAATATATTTATAATAAAAAATAAAACAGTAATAATAATAATACGTTTAATAATAATAAAATAATAATAATAATAATAATAATATGTATAATAATATGTATAATATGTATAATAATAATAAAACAATAATAATAATAATTATGATGACGATATTTATAATACTTGTAATAATACTTATAATAATTATAATAATCATGATGAAAGGCTATAATTAATAATTCAGCTCATATCAATTGTTTGCAACCATTCATTCATTGATTGATTTTCCTTTGGCTTAGTCCCTTTATTAATCAGGGGTCTCCACAGCGAAATGAACCACCAACTATTCCAGCATATGTTTTACACAGCGGATACCCTTCCAGACACAACCCAGTACTAGAAAACACCTATACACACTCATTCACACTCATACACAACTGCCAATTTTGTTTACCCAACTCACCTATAGCACATGTGTTTGGACTGTGGGGGAAAGCAAAGCACCCAGAGGAAACCCACGCCAACATGGGGAGAACACAAAATGCCAACTGACCCAGCTGAGGCTTGAACCAGCCACCTTTTTGTGGTAAGACGATAGTGCTAACCACTGAGCTACCATGCTCCTCTATTTGAAACGACTATTTCCCCTTTGTAAATGCAATGAATCCTTTTTATCACTGCCTCCTCTGACCCTGAGAGGGTTAAAGCAAAAACCTGCAATGCAAATCAGTCATTTGCAGGTCTTGAAGCAGCTGTTGGCTCAGAAACCATCAAGTAGGCCGTCACTGCTAAATTGCTCATTACCTGAGAATCACAGAATGACCACACTAGCGAAAGCCTCCAAATTGGCTGTGAGAAAGCCTCCAAAAGCCATTTCTCAAAGCGCAAAGCTAGCACTTAAAGACACCCACACTCGTGCGCCTGACGGAAAATTACAACTCGCTGCAGAGTCGCATACGTAAGAGCGAGAAACCGTAAACAGAAACTCACGGAAAACAAAACAAAATTAAATCTCCTTTGTATTTCCAAAAGGGATCGAAATCCCGCTTATTTAATTCTCCAGTAGAGTTATGTGACTTTTATGAGGAGAATTACACTCGCCACAAATTGCGCTCAACAATTCCAATACTTTAGGGCTGGACCACTTTAAAATGGCTCTGCGCTGCGATTATAAATATAACTGTTTTACGGCTGTGTTATTACGCACTGAGAAGGGGGAGAGCGGCCCGATCCTGTGGCTGTAGCGCCTGATGGCCTCTCTGATGTGGGCTGGCTGGATGGCACTGCTCTGAGTCTCTGATACACACGCTGCTGCGCTCTGAAACACACAGTACAGCTCGCATTAGTGCTCATTCAAAAACACTGTGGGAGTCCTGCAGCTTCATGAATACATACACACACGAACAGACGCAGACACATACACATACAAAGACACACGCACACATAAAAAGAAACACACACACATATATACACACACACATATACAAATACACAAACAAATACACACACACACACACACACACACGCACACGCACACGCACACGCACACACACACACACACACACACACACACACACACACACACACACACAATAAAAAGCATAAACATTTAAACAAACAAATTAACACACACAAATGCAAATACACACACACACACACACACACACACATATATATACAAACACTATTACATATACTAACACAGTTCTGCAGATTTATGAATACATACACAAAATAATGCACGCACTTATACACACATACAAAGATACGCACACACATACAGACACACACACACACACAAAACTAACACACACACAAAATGAAAAACAAACACACAACACATACACACATGGTAACATACATTCACACAAACAAAACCCAGACATTAACACAAACACATACAGTAGACACACACATACACACGCATGCACACACATACAGACACACAAATATTCACACACACATACAAAAACAAATACTAGCACACACACCCGCACAAACACATACTGTAGACACACACACACACACACACACACACACACACACACACAAACATTCACACACACATACAAAAACAAATACTAACACACACGCACAAACACACAAACACATACTGTAAACACACACACACACACACGCATGCACACACACATACAAAAACATACACACGACACACATACACATACAAAAACAACACACGTACTCATCCACAAACATCAAACACACACCCACAAACACCAACACACACACACACACACACGAGAACATTCACGAACCCAAAAATGCAAACACAGACAAACACACACGCTAACACTAACACACAAAAATGCAAACAAAAAACAAACGCACGCATTAAAACACATACATACGCATTAGGACAAAAAACACACACACAAACAAATACACACATGTACAACTAACAACACACACGCAAACACACACATGTACACAAATACATACATACCATAACACAAACAAGTACACACATACACACACACACACACACACACACGCACACACACACACACACACACACACACACACACACACACACACACACACACACACACACACACACACACACACACACACACACACACACACACACAACTGCTCGTCACCTATAGATATCAACACTGTGTCATTTGTTGCTTTATGAACTTCTGCTATGTAACAGGCTAAGAGCAAACTCTGCGTGTGATTGGCTGTAATTGCAGTATTCTCTGTAGACATTAAAGGGAAGGGAACATTTCTGTCTCTGCATCTCTTTTCAGACAAAGGAAAAACAACTTCCCTATTTGGATGTTTGTAATAAACATCAGAGGAACTGGAGTCAGTAAAACAGGATGAAGAGGAAAACACTGAAGCTGCGTCCCAAAAGGCACACTATACACTATGCACTCATGCACTATGTACTTATGCACTTACACACTCAACAGGATAGTATATGTATGTAGTGTCGTCCCAAATGGCACACTAATGTTTTTTTACTAAGCGGAAATTCAAACCGTTTCCCTGATGACGTTTGACGGTTGCCAAATCATTGAAGTAAACGGCCGAATTATCAAATAACACCTGCTGGGAGTATTGCCACATTCACCATCAGGAGGCGCTATAATCACTCTCGTAGGAGAATTTTGCTTTCACCATCCAAAATAAATAAAGTTATCCAACACGTGCGTCCGATAGCTCCGCCCCTTCCGATACGTAAGCAAACCTGCGGTCGTTAAGTGCGTGAAGTGTCCATCATTACACACTTCATTTTAGCGGCTGAATGAGTGCATCATCCGGGTAATTAAAGTACACTTAGTATTTTTAGAGTTTTCAGTGTGAATGCACTACTTACACTATTTATACTACAAAATGGCGTAGAATAGTGCATAAGTATGCGATTTGGGACGCAGCTAGAGACTTGTTCTCCACTAATGTTTGGAAGAGTCTACAACAAACATTACAGTGACCCCGGGCTTCTTCTAGTGTAACACACACGCATGGTAAAGAACTTCTGGGTAAATTAGAGAGTTTAAGGATATATATATATATATATATATATATATATATATATATAATACATTATATGTAATATCTATCTATTTAACTGTGTGTTGATCTATCTGTCTGTCTGTGTTTCTATCTTCCTGTCTGTCTGTCTGTCTATCAATCTATCTGTCTGTTTGTCTATTTATTCATCTGTCTGTTCGTCTATCTATTTAACTGTCTGTTGACCTATCTGTCTGTCTGTCTTTCTGCCTGTCTTTCTCTCTACCTGTCTGTCAATCTATCGGTCAATCTATCGGTCAATCTATCGGTCTATCTATCGGTCTATCTATCGGTCTATCTATCGGTCTGTCTGTCTGTCTGTCTGTCTGTCTGTCTGTCTGTCTGTCTGTCTGTCTGTCTGTCTGTCTGTCTGTCTGTCTGTCTGTCTATCTATCTATCTATCTATCTATCTATCTATCTATCTATCTATCTATCTATCTATCTATCTTCCTGCCTGTCTGTCTGTCTGTCTGTTTATATATCCACATGTCTGTCTGTCTATCTGTCAGTCAATCTATCTATCTGTCTTTCTATGTATCTATGTCTGTCTGTCTGTCTTTCTATCTACATGTCTGTCTGTCTGTCTGTCTGTCTGTCTGTCTGTCTATCTTTCAGTCAATCTGTCTGTCTGTCTGTCTGTGTTTCTATTTACCTTTCTGTCTGTCTGTCTGTCTGTCTGTCTGTCTGTCTGTCAGTCAGTCAGTCAATCTGTCTGTCTGTCTGTCTGTCAGTCAGTCAATCTGCCTGTCTGTCTGTTGATCTATCTGTCTGTCTGTCTTTCTATTTACCTGTCTGTCTGTCTGTCTGTCTTTCTATGTATCTGTCTGTTGATCTATCTGTTTATCTGATAGTCTATCTATCTGTCTGTCTGTCTATCTATTAATCTGTCTCTCGCTCTCTCTGTCTGTCTGTCTGTCGGCAACATTTGTGTACCTTCTTCCTCTTCCTCTGTTTGGCTTTACTGCTGGCATCTTGATTGGGTCCACCATTGCCCTGCGCCAGCGAGTGCATCTTCCCTTGGTGTCCCGCGCCAGACGGAGTGGATGGAGGGGTGTTATCTGGAGAATCCAAATCCTTTTTGCTGCTCGAAGCCTTATAACAGACCAGAAAATAAAATACAAATGTATTAAATTATCTTGTTTTACTCAGTCTATCCATCCAATATAAAAAGTACAAGTTTATAGAAATAAAGGTGCTGTCATTATTGTTCCTTTTTCTTTCTTATTCAAGTTAAAATGAAAGTTTATTTGTTTCACAACAATTAATGTCACAAAGCAGCTTTACAAAATGTGCTGATTATTGCATTACAATCACAAAAAAGAAAAAAAAAGTTAAAGGAAAGTTAAAGGGCCCCTATAATGAAAAAAAAAAAATAATAATAACAAATATATATATAGTTATATATATGTATATATATATATATATATATATATATATATATATATATATATATATATATATATATATATATATATATATATATATAAATATATATATACATATATATAATATATATATATATATATATAACTATATATATATATATATATATATATATATATATATATATGTAACTATATATATATATATATATATATATATATATATATATATATATATATATACACTCCAAAGAGTTAAATAACTATATATATATATATATATATATATATATATATATATATATATATATATATATATATATATATATATATATATATATATATATATAACATCATCTTCATTATTATTACTGTCATTATTATTGTCATAAAAGTACAAAAGTCTTGTTAGAACCCCTGTAAGCCTCCATGATTTTTCAATGAGTATATATAGTATACATAATCAATGTCAATACAGTTGCTATATATGGTTCTTCATCTAGTAAAGGGGTAAAGAAGCTGTACACCTGCTACAAATAGTTTTACTAGTGAACTGTCTTGCTTCTATTGCCCTCATTTGTAGGTTGCTTTAGCTATATGAACAAATCTAAATAGTAAACTTGGAGAAATGCTAATCATATACACAAAAACGTGGATATATTTCTTTTATTTTGGAGTGTTGTCATCAGACGACTGCTTACGGAGACTAGCATGTGCTCGTCCTTCTACACATAAACATCTTCAAGCAAACAATGGCTTTAACGCAACTTCTGACGTAAAAAAAAGAGGTCAGGGCTACAAAACAACCGAGCACAACCCTGAAAACATCACCTGCAGTCTTACGACACGTCTCGGCTCTATCGCTCAAACCACAGGCTCATATTCTGGCACACGGGAACGCCATCGACCCCCAAGGTTTAGCAGAAAAAACAATGCTGGAATTCAGGCTAAAATAAAAAAGAAAATAGCCTGTGTGGCCTTGGCGGCAGAGGCAGATGAGGTTCCTGTGGTTTCAGTGACAGTGAGGTCCATGCAGGGAATGGATCCACAGCTCAAAACCACCTTGGACAAACTCTTGGCGGCTCTGTTTGGCAAGTGGTCAAACCCACAGAGCAGGACACACACATGTTTGCTTTCTCTTCAAATGACCATCTCTACAGGAGCGTTATCAGCACTGAGACCATTTTAACTAGTCCGCTGTTTTATCAGAATACGGTAGGACATAATTTAAAGTGGGCCTGTTATGTAACCGCACCTTGCTTATACATTTGCATATATGCATTTAAATTTTACATAAGTTTATTTATTATTTGCTGGCATGTGGTGGGTTTGGGGTTTGTTTTTTGAAAATGTGAAAAACTTTAAATAAAGTATTTATAAAAAAAAAGAAAATCATGCGGTCAATTGACAATTATGGCCATTCAAGGCAGAAAACACTCTGTAGTACCTTGGCATTTTTAACTAAATCAAAATGTTAGAATGAAATATACACACATTTAGAAAAAGTCAAGCTCTATCGGGTTGGATGGGAAGCGACAGTGTACAGCCATTTTCAGATCTCTGATGTTCAATAGGATCTAGGTCTGGGCTCTGGCTGGGCCACTCAGGGACATTCACCCAATTGTTGTGAAGCGACTTCATTGATATTTTAGCAGTGTGCTTTGGGTCATTGTCCTGCTAGAAGATGAACTGCCGCCCAAGTTCAAGAGTAAAAGTTTTCATTCAGGATGTCTCTGTACATTGCTGCATTCATCTTTCCCTCTATCCTGACTAGTCTTGATGCTGCCACCACCATGCTTCACTGTAGGGATGGTGTTAGCCTGGTGATGAGCGCTGCCTGGTTTTCTTCAAATGTAACGCCTGGCATTCACTCCAAAGAGTTCAATTTTGGTCTCATCAGACCAGAGAATTTAGTTTCTTATGGTCTGAGAGTCCTTCACATGCCTTTTGGCTAATTCCAGTCGGGGAGTGGCTTCCGTCTGGGCACTCTACCATACAGGCCTGACTGGTGGACTGCTGCACAGATGGTTGTCCTTCTGTAAGGTTCTCCTCTCTCCACAGAAGAACGCTGGAGCTCAGACAGAGTTCTTCTCACTCGGATCACTCAGCTTAGACGGCTAAGCTCTAGGAAGAGTCCTGATGGTTCCAAACATCTTCCACTTAACGGATGATGGAGGCCGCTGTGCTCAATGGAACTTTTAGTGAAGCAAAAAATTTTCTGTAACCTTCCCCAGCCTTGTGTCTCGAGACAATTCCTTTGTCTTCATGCTTGGTTTGTGCTTTGACATGCACTGATAGCCCTGGGACCTTCTATAGACAGGTGTATGCCTTTTCAAATCATGTCCAATCTACTGAATTTATCACAGGTGAACTCAATGAAGCTGCTGAAACATCTCAAGAGTGATCAGTGGAAACAGAATGTACCTGAGCTCAATTTAGAGCTTTACGGCAAAGGCTGTCAATACTGATGTACATGGGATTTTTCAGGTTTTTTATTTTTAATAAATTTGCAACAATTTCAAAAAAACTTTTTTCACGTTGTCATTATGGGGTATTGTGTGTAGAATTTTAAGAAAATAAATAAATTTAATTCATTTTGGGATAAGGCTGTAACATAAAGAAATGTGGAAAAAGTGAAGCGCTATGAATACTTTCTGGATGCACTGTATATTGTTTATGACCATCATATCCGGTTTGTTGCATTTGTTTTTTACTTTTTAATCGATTTTGTACTGTTATATACTGTATTTTTATTTATGTTTTTCATTTTACTTTAAACATAATTATTATTTAACATAATTTTCATTATGTTTTCTTTTACTTTTGTTTGTAAACAGTCACAAAAAACTGATTAATCAGTTCTAGTGTGAAATAAAGCTGTGTGTGTGTTCACCTCAGCCGAGGAGCTGCAGTACTGGATGTAAGTTGCAGAAATGGCGTGCTGAAACGGATCACCAGTTTTGGGAGTCATATCTTGTTTAACCAACAGAGCAAGGTCAACAACCTAAAACACAAAAACCATATCAACTTATGAGTAATCGCTTGAAGAACAAGTTGATAACACTTATTTTACCCCAAAAAAACATCAAATCAAACAATCAAAGCACTGACGGGGCTCTAGTTTCTGTTCCAATATTCAATAATACAATATATCATGATAATAAACATGCAAATTGTTATGGTGGACACTTCAATTCACTTACTGTGAATTACTGGAATTTCCTAACATCGATACGATACCTTGAAAAATATCGATATCTGATACCATTTTCGATACTGCGAGAAACCCAATATTACAGTATCGATACTTTTTTTGACAACACAGATTGCCTTAAAAGAATATTCAGATTATTGTATCAATCGACCTCAATAAATCCACCTTTATTTATATAGCACCTTACTACAACCAAAGTTGACCAAAGTGCTTTACTCAAGTACAGTAAAAACAAATTATTCAGTTGTGTTTCCTGACTAACATTAACAAAACTGTAATTAATATTTAAGCTACATATAATATTATTTAAAATTTACAACCTATTCTCATTGTAGGATTTATTTATTGCACTAATTAACATTAAATAATAATAATATTATTCAAGTGTTACCATCTGTGCTTTATAAGTGTTAAAAAGTTTATTGTTAGTTATTCATTTATGGTAATAATTTTTTATTAATTTTATTTCTCTCTATTTATTTATATTTATTTTATTTTATTCTATTTTAATTATTTGTCACATTTTTACTTCGCAATCATTTATATAGATTTAGGTTTTAATTTCCCCTATTATATATAATTGATCATTTTTATTTTTCCCTATTTATTTAATTCATTCTATACTACTACTTTAATTACTTTTCATTTTTTGTTTTACATTCATTTATATATTTTTTATTATTTTATTTTTCACTATTTATTTATATTTTAATTATTTTATCCTATTTTAATTATTTTTTCACATTTTTTCTTTAGGTTTTACTTTCCCCTTTTATTTATATTATATTTTTATTTTTCTCTATTTCTCTCTTTCTTTCTTTCTTTCTTTCTTTCTTTCTTTCTTTCTTTCTTTCTTTCTTTCTTTCTTTATTCTATTCTATTTAAATATTTTTTTCTTTTTGTTTACATTAATTTATTTATACACACGTTTAAATATTTTTTTCTCTATTTATTTATATTTTAATTATATTTCACATTTATTTGCAATCATGTATATAGATTTAAGTTTTACTTTCTCCATTTATTTAGCATTATATTTTTCTCTATTTGTTTATTTATTTTATTTTATAATACTTTAATTATTTTTTATTTTTTGTTTACATTTACATACACACACACACACACACACACATATATATATATATATATATATATATATATATATATATATATATATATGTATATGTATGTGTGTGTGTGTGTGTGTGTGTATAAATTATATATTACCTGTTTCCTTTGTTTTTAGTATTTTTCTTTTTTATTTATATTTATCAATTTGTTTACTTATTTTATTTAATTTATTTTTCATATTTTTATTTTTTAACATTTATTAATTTTTCTCTTTATTTATAATTTAAGTATTTTTATTTTTCAGTTTTTATTTATTTATATTCCTCAATTTCTCTTTCTTTTTTTTTTTACTTAATTTATTTTACTCCAATTCCCTTTTTTTACTTCAGTAAATTACACAATTTACGCAAGTTCCTTCATCTAGCTTGTGTCTTTTTGATTTCTTGTTGTTTGAGTGTGCAGACTTTCCTTTAGTTATTTCATTCTTTTCTCACCTGTGCCACGGTCTCATAGGCCAGATATGACAGGATCTCCATAGACATTGCATTGGGCTTCACATCCAGACTGCTGCAGTCCAGCCATTCACGAAACTTAGACGCCTTCTTAGCTAAACAGAGAAACATTTCAGTCATTCTTAAAAAGAGCCATTTGTTTGAAAAGAATAAATAAATAAATAAATACACACTTTTCCATTATTGCCATATAAATATACAAGAAAATTACAAGGCAGTATAAGATAACAGAAGGTAAATAAATGCAATGTAACAAAAAAGCATTTGTTGAAAGAAAATAAAAAATCCACACTCTTCCATGCTATTAAACAAGCATAGCAAATCCTCTACTAAAAATTTTAAGCACAATGACTATTTAATTCCTAACATTTCCTATTAAACCAAAAACTTTTCAATCTCCGGCCGGTGTCGTGTTTTTGGTCCTATTTTCAGCTGTACTTATATTATATGTGAAACTTTTTAGAAATATTTCTATTGTTAGGGCATCCTTGTCATGTAAAAAAACAGACAATTATAACATAGTATAAGACAATGTTTCCCAACCCTGTTCCTGAAGGCACAGCAACAGTACACATTTTCAACCTCTTTCTATTCAAACACACCTGAATCAACTCATCAGAACATAAGAAGAGACTTTAAAACCTGAAGATGATTGGTCAGATTAGGAGACATGCAAAATATGTACTGTTGGTGTGCCTACAGAAATAGGGTTGGGAAACACTGGTAAAAGATAACAGAATGTCAATGTACACTCACCGGCCACTTTAACAGGTACACCAGTCCAACTGCTTGTTAACACAAATTTTAAATCAGCCAATCACATGGCTGCAACTCAATGCATTTAGGCATGTAGACATGTCAAGGCGATCTGCTGCAGTTCAAACCGAGCATCAGAATGGGGAAGAAAGGGGATTTAAGTGACTTTGAACGTGGTATGATTGTTGATTTCAGAAACTGCTGATCTACTGGGATTTTTACACACAACCATCTCTAGGGTTTACAGAGAATGGTCTATAAAATGAGAAAATATCCAGTGAGCGGCAGTTCTGTGGGTGCAAATGCCTTGTTGATGCCAGACGTCAGAGGAGAATGGCCATACTGGTTTCAGCTGATAGAAAGGCTACAGTAACTCAATTAAGCACTCGCTACCACCGAGGTCTGCAGAAGAGCATCTCTGAACACACAACATGTCCAACCTTGAGGCAGATGGGCTACAGCAGCAGAAGACCACACCGGGTGCCGCTCCTGTCAGCTAAGAACAGGAAACTGAGGCTACAATTCACACAGGCTCACCAAAACTGGACAATAGAAGATGTGAGAAACGTTGCCTGAGTCTTGATTTCTGCTGCGACATTTAGATGGCAGGGTCAGAATTTGGCGTCAACAACATGAAAGCATGGATCCATCCTGCCTTGTATCAACAGTTTAGGTTAGTGGTGTAATGTGTGGGGGATATTTTGGCCCATTAGTACCAATTGAAAATCGAGTCAACACCAAAGCCTACTTAAGTATTGTTGCTGACCATGTCCATCCCTTTATGACCACAGTGTACCCCTCTTCTGATGGCTATTTTTAGCAAGATAACGCGCCATGTCATAAAGCACGAATCATCTCAGACTCATTTCTTGAACATGACAATGAGTTCACAGTACTCAAATGGCCTCCACAGCCACCAGAGCTCAATCCAATAGAGCACCTTTGGGATACGGTGGAACGGGAGATTCGCATCATGGAAATCAAATCTGCAGCAACTGCGTGATGCTATGATGTCAATATGGAGCAAAATCTCTGATGAATATTTCCAGTAGCTTATTGAATCTATGTCTTGAAGGATTAAGGCAGTTCTGAAGGAAAAAGGGGGTCCACCCCGTTACTAGTAAGGTGTACCTAATAAAGTGGCCAGTGAGTGTATGTACAGTAATGTAACAAAAAAAAGCCATTTGTTTTAAAAAATGTACACTTTTTCCTCAATGCTATTAAAGCAAGCATACCAAATACTCTGCTCTAAATTTACATGAGCACAATGACTATTTAAATCCAAACATTCCCTATTAAACCAAAAGCTTCTCGATCTCCGGCCCGTGTCGTGTTTTTGGTCAGATTTTCTGTCTACTCAGCATCATGGTTGTATAACGGGGTTATTCAGGCACGCTTGCAGAGCTGCCATCCCAACATGCAGTTCGGTGCCAGACAGCATCTTATTATTAGTGCTGAAATGTGGCCTTCAGAAGCCAGCAGTGGTGTGTTCATCATCCCGCAGCCGCGTTCTTACAAGGCCTCGGGTGAAAAAAGCTGCCAACCCAACAACTCATCAGAGACTGTATCTGACGTACTGTATATCTGACACTATCTGATCTACAGACACACACAACCATATAAAGTTGCAGTCAGAATTATTAGCCCTTCTGAATTATTAGCCCTCAAGATCATTTAGGTCCCCAATTTCTGTTTAACGGAGAGATTTTTCTCAACACATTTCTAAATCTTTTATCTTTAGCTTAACCCTCTGGAGTCGAAGACCGCGTATACGCATTTTGATCTGTAGTGTGGTCAAACTGCTGAAATGAACTTAAATTACACTTTCAGTTTTGATCGTAGAGATAAGATCAATACATCAATCGAATCTGTTATGTCTACTTTTTGTTGTGTACACTCACAACAACAACAACAAACGTGTGTGCTTTTGCAAAATAAGGTAAACAAACAGTGTTGGCATTCTGTTCTCTCTCTCTGTGATCTGCTTTCAGAAACGCGTCAGTAAAATGCGCTGAAACTCAGCGAAAACAAAACACACAGAGATGAGACATGTATCTCTAGAAAGCTTGAAGTGTCTACTTTTAATGCAGCTATGCATGTTGAAAACAAACATTGCTTGATAAGGTAATCAGTATGAAACCAACGCTATGTTCTCAGTCTGATCTCATTAGTTTTTATGCGACCACGCCCACGAGGCATTGTTATTACAAGCGTCTGCATAAGACGCGTGCAGACTGTGGTCAGAAAAACACGTCACTAAAATGAAAGGAAGCTCGGCAAATAGTCAGCAAAAATGATGATTTATGATATCTATATAAAGCTTGATATGTCTACTTTTGCATTAATCAATTCAAGTCGAAAACAAATAACCTCTTTTTATGCTCATTATGCAGGTCTTTGTCTTCTCAGGTGTGACTCAAGGCTGATTTATACTCCTGCGTCAAACGCACGCGTATGCTACGGCACAGCGATCCACAGAGCTTTACTTTGACATTTCCTTAAGCGAGAATGATGTCGACTGAAACTTTGTGGTAAACCATATATGTAGAGTGCAACAGCAAAGAGCTTGTTTAGAGCTTTTATGAGCTTGATTACAATTTACACATATTTAGACATGATAAGTCATACTGTGACACAAATAAAATTAATAAAATATAAATGAATAAATAAAAAAATAAAAATAAAGTAAAAATTTTTATAAAGAAAGAATAAAATAAATAATAAAATAAATAAATACGATAAAATATAAAATAAAAATAGTAAATAATAAAATAAAATGAAATAAAATATTTTTTAGATAAATAAAATAAATAAATAATACAATATAAAATTAAATATAAATAGACAATAATAAAATAAAAATAAATAAATAAGACTTACTAATAAAATTAATAAATTGTCAAATAAAAAATAAATAAATAGCAAATAATAAAATAAAATGAAAAAAATAATAAATAATAAAAAATTGAATAAATAAATAATAAACAAATAATACAATACAATGAAATAAAAAAATATATACATATATATATAAAAAATAAATAAATCATAAAATAAAAAAATAATAATAAATAATAAAATTAAACGAAATAAAATGACCCTGAATGCAAATACGTGCTATAGTTAACAGATCAATTCAGAATTACCAAACACAGCAACACACACATGACAAACCAGTATACGCATCCTGAATGTGTGTGGATACATGAACATCTTGAATTGCATCAACCTAATAAACTCCTGACTCCCAAGATCATTAAACAGTATTACAGTATGTGAACTATGCTAATGATGAAATTTAGTGTGCTTCAGTGATGTATTTGCTTTAAATGACTCCAGCACATTAAGGATTCTGTATGGCATGCTTTAACGCATTAACATTGACTGCTTGGCTGTACTTTCAGTGCAGTAGAAATCATTGTGCATAAACGCATCTGTCAAATGCTAAATATGAAAGTAATAGTGTACATAAATAAAAGACTCACAGAAACTCAGCTGGCGGCTTTCGCAGAATTCACTGTACTGACTGGAGTCCATGTTTCTGGTCATCTTCTCAATTCTCTGTAAAAATAATGACAAGAACATTAATTATAATCACGTGTCAACATCACAAAACGCTCAAACACTTTCCTTCAGCATACTCCCGTTTTATGAGGAGTCACCATAGTGGAATGAACCACCAATTACTCTGGCGATTGCTTTACACAGTGGATGCACTTTTAGCCACAACTAAACACTGAGAGAATGCATTAACTCATAAACCCCCAGTGCAGGGAACCACCCACACACTCTCCCATTCTCACACTAATTCCAACTTCATTTATTCAATACACAAAATGCATCTCAAAGAAAATGTGAACAATTAATTATTTTAAATAAATTCAAGGCTTTGAGGCTTAGGTTTCAGGCTAATTAAGGTTAAGGCTAGGTTTATTCCATTTAAGGCTAGGTTTATTAAATAAAATATAAAAATATTGCAAATATTTTTACAAATTTTAATTTGCTATTATAATATATCTTCAAATATAATTAGTTCCAGCAATGTCAGGCTGATTTTTTGTGTCACATGATCCTTAAGAAATCAATCTGATTTAGTAACCAAGAATACATTTCCAACGCTGGCAAACAGTTGTTTTGCTAAATACTTTTCAGCGTGTATATATAGTCAAGCCCGAAATTATTCATACCCCTGGCAAACTCTGACTGAAAGTTTTTGTTCAAATGTAAATAAAAGCTGAAATATTTATATATTTTTTTCCCACAAATATGCCTCTTGTACATTGTATTATTATCTTGCAGGAGAAGCCTGTGTCATTTCTGCTAAAATAAATAAATAAAAAGTTTTAAAAATTGCTGTTTGAATAAAAGTAACATTAAATCAGAATTTGATAGGGTTATGACCAATTTCGAGCTTAACTGTATATAGTTAATACAAAATACAATTGATAATAAATACACAGAATATTTGTAGGAAGCTATACAATATTGCATGTGTATATACATTAGATTAGTCAGTACTGAAGCTAAATGTGGAGCTCATCCAACAAAAAAACTTATGAAAACAGTCCAAAAACTAGAACATCAAATTTTATATGTTATAGAAAAAATATTAAATACAATTTTTTTTTGTTAATTTTTAATTAATAAAGTTTTTGTAGGTTGTAAATTATTTTTGATTAATTTGCTTAATTTTAATTAATAATTTAAAATAATATTTTTAAAAATAATATATCTTTTTAATTAATTTGCTTTATATATATATATATATATATATATATATATATATATATATATATATATATATATATATATATATATATTAAACAGATATATTATTTTTAAAAATAATATTTTAAATTATTATTTAATTTTTTTAAATAATTTAAATTATTATTTATTATATATATAAGCAGATTTATTAAACATATATATATATATATATATATATATATATATATATATATATATATATATTAAACAGATATATTATTTTTAAAAATAATATTTTAAATTATTATTTAATTTTTTTAAATAATTTAAATTATTATTTATTATATATATAAGCAGATTTATTAAACATATATATATATATATATATATATATATATATATATATATATATATATATATATATATATATATATATATATATATATATATATATATATATATATAAAAGCTTCTTTCCTATGATAAATAATTTGTGTCTGTAGCCTACTGGAGTCTGCTGCTATTTCAAGTTAGGTAGGTGTAAATCCCCAAAATTAAGTGCTGGCTAAAGTGTAGATTGGATTTTTCACATTTAAAAGTATTCAACTGCTTGTGAGTGTCATGATTATGAGCATTTGAAGGTGAATCTGCCCTCCACTGTGATGGATTCAGCCTCAGCACCGTCATCTTTATTTCCCAGTTTTACCCCACATGATAAAACAGCCTACCATAACAAGAGAAGAGCCCGTCTGTGTAAACTTTGAGAGAGCCGCGCAGTAATGAACCCTCTTAATAGCAACCCAACAGGTTTGACTGGGATTTACAGCAGAGCGTGTTAAGTTGCAGGTCAGAACCTATAATTAGATGTTTCCTCATCCTGGACCAATTTCATACCTTCACTAACACTCAATTTGAGCTCTATAGCAGGCCGTGTGTCATAAAAAAAAGGGTTCAAGGTTTACGAGTGCTTTTTTTTCCCTCTCTTGTGCCACAAAGGATCTGTTTTACGGTCTAGAGAGATCCGCGTCTTGGAGCCGGGGTTAGCGAGAAAAGCGTCAAACTGGAAGTCTGACATGATGCTCGCGAGGCAGACTGGATCGCTTTCAGCCCACCCAAACCAACCGGAGTCTTTTTATTTAGTTAGCTGGCAGTCATTGGAAATTCCATCTTTGAAAATACATATTAATGATGGCGAGTGGCGGCTCGTTACACTGCGCTGGAACTGTGATTTCTATTAGTGTCGTTAAGAGGCGAGCGGAGGTCTCGTTTTGCAGCTCGGAGGGGGAATTCGCAGCAGTCTCGCTGTCTGGGTCTTGCTCCAAATTGGGCCGCGAGCGATACGAGACTGGAGCCGCTGCTCTTTTAAATAACTCTTGTGGAGCGGCCGGCCAGAGACAGGAGAAATGTTTTGACTGGGGCTTATTGACTGAAAAGAGCAGTGGGGGATTTGATGTTTGAAGACTATGTTTAGCCGCTGATTAAATCAAAACGTTGACCCACCTGCTAATAGCCAAATTATACCCACAACTGACGCGGGCCGGCCGTATAGGAGGACACAGGTAAATATTTGATTTGGCTGCTTTGGACTTTCATTCGGTGCCAGTGTGGTTTGGATAAAGGGAATCTCAATTTGTACCACCAAGATTTCCACAGGCTGACGCCCAAGATATATTGTGGATATCTAGAGAAGTGTAGTATATTTAGGTGTCACTGATTAACAGCCTGAGGCATCAGCGGGTCATTTAGTTGCTAAGCTAAGTTTGGATGATCAAACAGGATGGAGTTAAAATGTTTCTGGTGTTGATTTTTAAGTCTCAGAGGTAGGGATAAGCAATATGAACTTAAATATATCACAATAAATAAAATGAATTTAAAGTGTAGATTGCATTTTTCATGTTTGAAAGTATTTATTATTCAAGTATATTTGGTAAAAAAAAATATCATATGGCAGAATATATCTAATGTTATATATTATGGTCAATGGTGTTGGTTGGTTGGTTGGTTGGAGGGATGGATGGACAGAGGCATGGATGAATGGAATTGACTACATGAATGAATGGATGAAAAGACAAATGGGATGGATGGATGGATGGATGGATGGATGGATGGATGGATGGATGGATGGATGGATAGATGGACAGATGGATTAATGGATAGATGTACTACATGAATGAATGCATGAAAAGAGGGATGGGATAGGATGCTTCGTTGGTTGGTTAGTTGGTTGGTTGAAGGGAGGGATGGATGGAGGGAGGGAATGGAGTACACTGTAAATGCGAATAGTATTCCTTACTATCAAAATTCTAGTGTGTTTACTTAATTTTAAGCTAATTGTTGAGTTTACTAGAAATGCATTAGTGTTGCTGACATAGTAAGGTATAAAGTTCCCATAACTAATGTAATTTGAGTAAAATTGCTTATAAGGGCTAAGCCATGCTGTTACGCATGCGTACTGGGTGGTGATTTCCCATCCCCCATCCCGAGTCACAACCAACCGACACCCAGCACCGCCATTGAAGGACAGGATTTCATATTGAGAAGATGTACTGCTGTAAATCAAGGTAAACTTTTCGTTTTAATTACTACTTTGATTTTATTTGTATAGTATCAGTAATCTGTTTATTTCCTGCACTTTGTGAAATTGTTTGCTGTTTTGTGAACTAATTAATAGCCCATGATGTTGTGACGTTTTGACCACTGCACGTTATTTGCAATACTGTCTACTTTACTAGATAAGCTATTTTTAGCTGCTTAGTCCTTTTTAATAACTATTAATAATTTGTAAAGTTAGTAGTAATTTGTAAAGATTTGCGTTATGCTCTAAAAGAGCGGGCCGCGCCATTTTAAATGATGCACTGAGAGAGCAAGAGCGCGCGCAATGATCCGTTCAAATAGATGTAAAGTTAACACATAGCTGTAGGTCTACATTTTTAAAAAAGAAAACGAAACCTATTTATCCGCATTACAAATACAGTAACGTTAGTTATCGCTGAACTTTAGTGGCGCTTGTTGTGACGAAAATATGCGTGTTTTTTAAAGATTTACTTTCATGAGATCACCTGCAGGAAGCAGGTGAGGAGATCAGCTGTGATTCGGTCCGGCGTCAGCGAGCGGCTCATGACCAGACCAGTCGTTTTTTTCTCCATGATCGCCGGGGCAGCAGCAGTTTTAACCCACCGAGGCTTTTAGAATATTATAAAGCAGTTTCAGCTCAAAATGGACCCGTGAGTGTCGTAGGTAATTTAGGATTTCGATGGGATTACGATTCGTGTCACTGTATGAGGCAGATACATATTTACACATGATGCTAAAGTGTGCTTATGCTAACAATCCCTATGAAACTTAAAGTTAAACTTATGAAAATGCGAGAGATATTTAATTAACTCATTTATTTGTTTTATATGCTATTTGTCTTTTCTTTATGCCGTTTTGAAGGTTTATTCCAGTGTTGCCGTTACGTTATTGAGTGTTTTGTATTGCTGTAATGACAAATAAATCTGACCAGACGCGACTGAATATGTGTGATGGATAACGTTAATGGTGAAGTGGTAAAACTCGTACAACCAAGCACAGAAACTTCACTTTGTTTGCTCAATATCACACAAAGGCATCAACAAGCCTTTGTTATAAGCAAACTTTCTGTAAAGAAACAGGCTTTGCCAAACCTGTTAGTTTGCATTTTTAAAGAAGGTTTCACTAATTTTTAACAATTTAGGGCAAATAAATTTGAACAATTACAAGGTTGTTTAAAATGTAGCGCACCATTAGAGTATTGTGAGTGGCATATTTGGTTTGTAATATCATTATACCCTTTATTTATTTTTTATTTCAGACTACCAGTTTGTGAGCTGATATGCAGTGGAAATGTAAGTTTTGCACTTACACATCAAAGAAAACTTTTTGAACAATACCGCACAAGCCATAGAACATATTCATGAATTGTTCTATTAACGTTACCTTGTCTCCATACTGAGTGTCAGGGTAATTTTAAATCGTTTAATGCATTAAAAGTACATTTAACAAAATTCTCAGCAAAGAACTGCATGATCAAGAATAGTCCGAATATTTTGTCCATTTGAATAATCATCTGAGGACTAGTTAGAAATAGGGTTGTTGTGTTGTGATACCATTAATTTATGTTACAATACTATACCAGCTGAAGTATGGTGATACCAAGTAGTATTGCAATACTGTAATTCATAACTTAAATCCATGAAATAAAGAAAAATGTCATAAATAATATATTGTATATGTTATTATAGGCCTACTTGAATTTAAATAATTCCTTTATTGTTGAAAAAAGTATTTGCACATCTCTTCACCTAAAATGTATTCATTCCAGCAAAAAAAAATACATTAAAATAAAGATACATAAAGAAAAGAGCATTTTTCCAACAAACCTAGGCTATATGAAGTGGTCAAAAATTGTTTTCTGTTGCTATTTTGGGTTTTTCATCTATCATACTTTTTTCACACTTATTATCGGATAAGAATCCAAAGTAATTCAAAATTTCACTTTATGAGTCATTCTTTTTAATAGATTGTCACGGTTGTTGTAGCTATTATATCATATTGACAGGAACAGAAATAAACGAATTCCGATTCAAAATGAACCATCACAAAATATGCAATAGGCTACTATAAAAGGCGCAAATTCTACAGTTTTACAACCTTAGAAGGCTCCATAGACTATTAAAATACAATGATCTGTTGTTGCTGAATCGTGTAAGTATTTTAGTGACTTTTTCACATGCAGCATTATGTATTGTAGGCAGACTGTTAATGACAATACTACCGTTTACAAACTACAGTGGCACCGCCAGTATCTTGGAGCCATAGTATCACGATACTACCATAGTACCGGTAAACCGTGCAACCCTAGTCAGAAAGTTCAGTGTCCTTTTAAAGACATCAATTGAGACAAATATTTATTCCACTTTTAATGCGCATAAAAGTAAGGCACACCAGCAACAATGCCATGATTATATTTAATCGGGGGTTGTGTTTATTACTGTTTGGTGACAAGTATAGCTCATGCTTTTGATGACAGGCGCCGGGAGTATTTGGCAGCTTTTATTATTCAAGAACATTTAACTATGTCATGTTAAAGTGTAACATCTGTTGCTAAATGGCATTGCATTGTATCATTGCATGTGTTTCTGATTTCTGTTTTTTGTTTTAGAATTTCGCTTAGCCATGTCAATAACACTTTACTTTTTTGTGCACAACAGTGACATCCAGAAGGAAGTCATAGAGGAAACACCAGCTGATGCAAGTGCTGCAGAAGGTTTGTTTTCTTTTCAAAACTTTGTGTGATTTTGTGAATTTGTGTTTTTGAATGTTATTAATGACTAATAATGTTTTGATTGGATCTTTGCAGAATTCAATCGAATATCAGGAAGAAATGTGAGATCCAAGTTCTACGCTGCATTGGACACACACTGCTCGTTTGATTGAAATAAATAAAAAAAAACAGGAGAAAATTGCAGAAGAAAACGAGAAGAAATTTTCAACATGTTAATTCAAAGGTATTTTTGTGACATCATCTTTGAATCATAATTTGCATTTGATTGCAATAAATTGCATTTGATGTTTTCATTGGGCTATAATGCATGTCTACCTGTCTTTACTTTTTCAAGGTCATCTGGCAGCAGTTCTCCGGGGTCTTTCAGTCCTTTAGAGGGATGAGTCTAAAGACATTTTCAGGATGTGTTTTGTAAGTAGTATTATTGTTTCTGCTTTCTTAGACTGGAAATGAAGCAGTCATTCCAGTTTACTTCACTTATTAATAAAAATTTTCAATTTTATAAAAATAAAACAAATGCATTTAATGTAAGTATTTGAAAGTAAGAGGGATGTTATATTATGGCCTTTGGAGCAAGAGCATTGCTATGTTGCAAATACAGCAGCTTGTGCCGTCACAGGGTCAGTTAGCTTCATAGGCCAGTGAAGTAATGAATGCATTTCTTTAATTTTTAAACACACTTGTTTTGAAAAGGAGGAAGATAAGCTTGAAAAAAAAAATCTTAATAAGTGTAATACCTATGTAATATGTTGAGAGAAATATAATTTCAGTTGAAAGAACCTGCTGGATTAAGATGTAAAAAGATAGTGTTAAAAGCCACAAAGTCAAAGATGCTCCGTATTATAACCAACCCTGTGAAGTCACCTGCTGTGGGATTGTAGATGGCTGCACCCTTGTTCTAAAAGCCATACTAAAACATCAATTTTCTTATTAAAAAATAGTTAATACATTTTTAAAAAGTGTGCTAAATAATGCAAACTTGACTCACTGCTTTAATCTAGCAAAACCAAATGCATTCATGAATCGGTTCCCAATTTATTAAGTTTTCCCTACAAAATATTTATATTGATTATGTAGCACCAATTGGTCTCTCACACATTTGCATTTAATTTCTTGAAAATGTTTTAAAAGTACTTTTACTGCAGTTTGTTTTATTACATTACAGTGTTTCTTTAATTTAAAAAAATATTGTTCCTTTAGAATAGTATCATGTTCAAGATACTGGAATTTAGTACCAATCTCTGCTGCAATTTTAAGCAGCAAATTTCCTGCTAACATTTTAAGCACTTTTGAGCACATTTTTAAACAGCACTGTTTTGCCATTCTGTTCACATGCTTAACAGAAATGACACTCAACAATGCTCAAATGTTAGCAGGAAATGGATGTTTTTAAAATTACTATATGGATTGGTAATAAATTCCACTATCATGACAAGCCTAGTAGAAGCAGTACAGGCAAATCCATCGTGTTGGTCTACATTGAAGAAGGAGCACCATAGCAAGGCCTTCTTATAAGAAGCATTTGAATGTAAAATGTACTATAAACACAAATAGTCATGCTAATAAGCAACTAGTTAATAGGGTAATTGGTTCCTACTAAAGTGTTACTAAATTAAGCACAAGGAATTGTATTTTTTTCACCTCTGCTTTTGGTCTCCTGGCCACTACAGGCTTTATTAGTGCCATTTAGAATATCAAACTTTACTTATTTTTCTTTCTCTATTCATAGGATGTAATTGTAGAGTCGGACTTCAGTGCAGAAGATGTTGGCCTGCTGACTGTCGTGTGTGAAGATGTCTAAAGAACCTCATTATGGATGCAATGTGGGCCTTTATACTGGAAGGAAAAGTGGTTATGGACTTTGCCACATGCAGTATGTCTCTTTTTTTGCTTTGATTTACACACTGAATTCGGACTACCCAAAGACTTTGAGCAATGCATTTGAATTTGTTCAACGTGTGTTGCTTTTGCTGGGAGGGAAACGTAATGTGTTTTATTCGGCGAGTGCCTATATACTGCTGTGCTTTATGTTTAAAGGTTCAGGTATAATGGCATGTTTAATTACAAAGTGTTGCTTTTTAACATGTTGCTGTTTGCAGTGTTACATTTAGGACTGCAGCATTTTGGTGTTTAAAACACTTTTTTTTTTTTTTTTTTACCAAAAAAGTGTATTGTGATTTATAGGGTTGTCATAAGTATTGAGTTTGGTACCAATCGGTACTGAAATAAATAAATAAAAAGTCCATCCATTTCCCACTAACATTGCAAGAACTGATTGGCCATTGTGTTCACATGCTCAGTAGATGTGACTGATTGGCTTTGAAGGTCATTATTTTTACCACACTTCACTACTGTTCACCAGGTGCAAAGATACAAAGACACTGGATAACTTCAAAGCACTGTCGATCAGTCGATTCATCACCAGATAGCTTATATGTTAGCTTCTAAACAAATCAGCTATCGACATGGCTTTGAAACACTTCAGTGTCTGTGTAACTTTGTTTGGACTCAGTGAAAAATGGTAAACCTATGACAGTCACAGCCAATCACAGTCATTTCTGTTGAGCATGTGAACACAGTGGCCAATCAATGGTGTTTAAGAACGAGCTCAGTAGCACTCAAATGCTGGTGGAAAATGGATATTTTTAATATTTCAGTATTGATTGATACCAAACTCAATACTTTTGACCACACTAATGTGATATTTTCTGTAGGAAAATCTAAACTACACAGTCTAACAAATTAGCTTTAAAGCTTAATATCTGTTCCTCTGTGAGTGTCTATATGCTGCCATGTTTAAGGTGCTGGTGCAATGGCATGTTTAATTACACTAATTCAAGTATCTTTTTTCCAAGTGTCAAGTATTTAAAGTTTTTTTGATAGATTTTCAAACCTTTTCGAAAACTTGTGTTTTAGGGTTGAACATGTTTATTATATTTTTTGTCTGTATTGCTGTTTACAGTATATTACAGCACTTTACAACAGGTTTTTACAAAACTGTATTGTGTACAAGTGTATTGTGATACTAAAATATCACAAGTGTATTGTGAAATTCTGCTAATTTTGTCAAATAAAATGTTTACATTTAAGACCTGTATAATGTCATTACTTGTAGGTTGAACTACATATTTTATGTTCAGTTTAATTGAAGAAAATGTGGAAACCGATTGCACGTAGTTTCTTTAGTTGACATTACTTAAAATGGTGGATTAAAACAATGTTGAGACTACTAGCATTCAAGATGTTAACTGAACATGGTAGAACAGTATTAGTTAAATAGAGTTATTAAAGTAATCTTACTATAAAACCCTAAGTAAGATTACTAAATAATGACAAGTATGTTAACTAGAATTTTCTATTAAACTTACTTAATTTTTAACAGTTAGTTTACTTTATAAGTTTTAGTTTTCTTACTTCAAGGCAATAATTAAAGTTAACTTAAGATTTCCTTGTAAGTTTATATTGCAAAAATAAGGCAATCGGTTTCCAAACTTTTTTTAAGTAAACTGAACATGTTAGAATTTACAGTGTACATAAATGAATGAATGGAAAGAGGGATGGCTTGGATGAATGAATATATGTATGGATGGAATGGACTACATAAATGAATGTATGAAAAGAGGGATGGGCTGGATGAATGGATTTGACTACATAAATGAATGGATGAAAAGAGGGGTGGACTGGATGGATGAATGGATGGATGGATGATGGAATGGACTAGATGAATGAATGTATGAAAAGAGGGATGGGCTTAATTGATTTAATTGAATGAAAAGAGGGATGGATAGATGGATGGATGTATAAATGGATGGATGGAATGGACTACATGAATGAATGTATGAAAAGAGGGATGGGCTGGATGGATAGAATGGACTACATGAATGAATGAATAAATGAATGAATGAATGAATGAATGATGGAAAAATGAATAGGATGGATGGATGGATGGAATGGAATGGAATGGACTACATGAATGAATGTATGAAAAGAGGAATGGGCTGGATGGATAGAATCGACTACATGAATGAATGAATGAATGAATGAATGAATGAATGAATGAATGAATAAACGAATGAAAAAAGGAAGGAATAAATGAATGAATGAATGAATGAATGAATGAAAAGGGGAATAGGATGGATGGATGGATGGATGGATGATGGATGGAATGGCCTACATGAATGAATAAAAATGGATGGATTGAATAGATGGATGGAATACATAAACAAATTGATGAAAAGAGGAATGGACTGAATGAATGGATGGACTGGTTGGATGGATGGATGGATTGATAGATGAATGGAGGGAGGGAGGGATGAATGGATGCATGGAGGGATAAAAAGGACTGCATGAATGAATGGATAAAAAAGGCATGGAAGGAGGGAGGGATTAAATGCACTACATAAATGAATGGATGGATGGATGAAAGGATGGAATGGACTGGATTAGAAAATTAATGAATAAAGGAAAATTAATAAATCATTAATTTGTTTATTCATTCATTCAACCCATTATTACATTCAAATTCATGGACAATTTAAATTCAAGCAATACAAACAAACAAACAAACTTAAATACACTAAGATGAATGGATGGAAGAATTAATGACAGAAAATGTCATGAATTAAAATGAATGAATTAAAATGAATAAATTAATGACTAATTCATACATTAATTCATTCATTCAACATTTTTTTTTATTCATGGACAATGTGAATTCAAGCACATACTACTATATCATCTACATACTAAATGAAACTTCCCCCAGTTTTGGAAAAAGCCACGCAAAAGTGCACAAGTTCAAAGAAGATTGTGCTTTTTTTTAGTATTTATGATTTAAGGGAGTTTGTGAAGTGCAGTTCAACAGCGACTCAGAATAGCACAATGCTGTCATCATGGCATTAAGGCAAAACAATGCAGATCCCACACATCATGACAAAAACACTTTTAAACATTCCCATCTGAACGCGGCCGAGAAAATAACAGATTGTCAAGAGATCTTAGACGCTCCTGGTGAAGATGGATGATCTGCCTGAGGAAACACAATCCACACAGTCCTGACAGAGACTAGCATCAGGAGCCCATCCAGAATTTACAATCCTGACAAAGCCCATGATCAGGGACTTTCTGAAATCATTAGTGAACACCAGGCAATAAACGCAAACGAGGAATCAGAAACCATCAAGTTTATATTAAAATAAATAAATAAATAAATAAATAAATAAATAAATAAATAAAATACTACACTGATATACTGACTAGGACAAAGAATGTAATGCTGGCAACTTAATTTCTGTAAATATTGTATATTTAAATGCTAAAATATATACTCTATATTCCATGTATTATGTAAAAATATGTTTAAAAAAAAGCATAAAGATTAATGAATGAATGAAACATGGATGATTGAATGAAAGATTAGCGAAAGACAGAAAGAAAGAAATACAGAAAGAAAAAAAAGAAAGAAAGGTGAATGAATGAATGAACAAATGAACAAACAGAAGAGTGTTTGAAATGAATGAATGAAAATAAAAAGATGAATAAAAGAGAAAAAGATAAACATATGAACAAAAGAAAGGCGAATGAATGATTGAATGAATGAATGAATAAACGAATGAATGAATGAATGAACGAAAACAAAATGAATAAAGAAAGGTAAATTAATGAAATGAATGAATGAACAAATGAACAAACAAAAAAAGAAAGGTGAATGAATGAACGAATGAACAAAAACAAAGAAAGATGAATGAAAGAAAGTGAATGAATGAAATTAACGAACCAACGAAAAAAAAAGTCAAATGAACGAAAAAAGAAAGAAACAAATGAATGAAAGAAACAAAGACAAATAAATGAAATGAATGAGCGAACAAATACAAATGAATTAATGAAAGAAAAGAAAGATAAACAAATGAGAGACAATTGAACAAACAAATAAAATGAACAGGAGGCGACTGAATGAAATGAATTACTGAATGAACAAACAAATGAACAAAAGAAAAGATAAAAGAATCAAAGAAAGATAAATAAAAGAACAAACAAATGCACAAACGACAGAAAGAAAGAAAGAAAGAAAGAAAGAAAGAAAGAAAGAAAGAAAGAAAGAAAGAAAGAAGGAAAGAAAGAAAGAAAAGAAAGATAAATGAATGAATGAATGAATGAATGAATGAATGAATGAATGAATGAATGAAAACGAACAACCACATGAAAAGAAAAATGAATGAAAGAAAGGAAAGCTAGAAAGATGAATGAAAGAAAGGAAAGCAAGAAAGAAAAAAAGAAGGGTGAACAAATGAAAGAACAAAAAAGAAAGATGATTGAAAAAAGATAAACGATTGGACGAACGAAAGAAGGGTGAATGAATGAAATGAATCTTATAAATGAATGAACAAAGGAATAAACGAATGAAAGAAAACAAAGATGAGTGAATGAAAGAAACAAACAAATGAAAAGTAAATGAATGAAATTAATGAACAAATGAACGAACAAACAAACAAACATAAGAGAGAAAGGAAAGATGAATGAATGAACAAACGAACGAACAAGAGAAAAGATGAAGGAAACAAAGAAAGATAAATGAAAGAACAAACAAATGCACAAACGACAGAAAGAAAGAAAGAAAGAAAGAAAGAAAGAAAGAAAGAAAGAAATGTGAACAAAAAAAAACAAACAAGAAAAAGTCAATTTAATATAATTTAACAAAACCATTTAAATAACTAAACAATATTTCAATAACTGATAATAACCACAAACTCATGTAGAATATCATTTATAATTAAATATTTTACTGTAATTAAATGAACTGTAACAACAGTAAAATGATATTATGTACATCAAATATAAATTAAAATAATCATTTAAAATATCATAAATATTTATATATAAATCTAAATTTTGTATAAACAAATTGAGGTTTAATTTTAATATTTAACAGTAAATTTTGGTTTTTGTGTCTTTTCCATTAAATAAATAAATGTTGTTATATTGCCTAGTTGAGGAATAGGAATAGTAATGGAGGAGAGAGAGCGGGTAAATGGCCACGAGATAAAGCAGCACAGCACCGTGTGGTTTAACCATAAAGCTCCTCTCTCCTGGACCTCATGAGCAGGGCAAAGTGGGAGGCCCAGGAGGATCTGGTTCCTGATTCCCCAAGCCTGTCCTGATGGCTAAAACACAGCCATTAAAACACTCAGTAGGAACAAAGTTTCTGGGGGAAACCGCAGGCTCTCTTGGCCACATCCACAGCCGACTGGGGCTCCGTTTTAATTGAGACAGCCCGTATAAAGTCTCATGCTAATACCCTTTTGTCCACGGTTCTTGCTGCAGACCTTTAATTACGTCTTTCAACTGTGGCCATTTATTTCGTTTCAGCACAGCGAGAACAAAAGCCTCATAGAGACAAAGTATAAACGTTCATGCTCATATGACCAAGACCTAGAGTATATCATGATGCACCTCTCAGGTCATTCAGGGTGTCTTGGAGAGGTGTTCAAGCCTCAACAATTAGATACTCGGGTGCCTCAGGGCTCTGTTCTTGGACCAATTTGGTTTTATATTTACAGGGAATTGATAGGATGTCATTCAGACACAGATCTTCTTATCATCGCTACACTGAAGGCACTCAAGTCCACCTCACATCCAGCAATCTTGCTTTGGAAAACCTGACATATGAAGTTAAAGGTGCAGTATGCAAGTTTGACACCCAGTGGTTAAACTAGGTATTGCACACCTGGTTTAAAACACACACAAGCGCAGGTTGCCAGATTGACGACACCAACAGCAGTGTGCCTGACTACCGAGCCTAAAGGCTGATTTGAGTTGTGTTTAACGGAAAAGCAACGGCACACAAATATTTCCCCTATTAAAAGGAGATTTTAGAAACAGCTTCTGTTTCTCACAGGTGAACAGCAGCAAACTGACAATGATCAGCTCAGGTACACCTCATGTGCTTTATTCAATGTTAAATGCTAATGATGCGAGTTTGAATGCCACTTTACGTGACATTTATTGCCATAATACTGAAAGCAGCAGCTGTCTACGGAGCCCAGATATTGTGTTCATATTTCTTGTATGCCACAGAGCGTCATCTGAATAATTTTTGATATTTTTATGCAAATTTTTAAATATGCGAATGTGCGTATATTTAGATGTGCGAATGTGCGCGTCCGCTGTGTGTTACTTTTAAAAGGTCATGAAACAGCAAAACACATTTTTTGAGCTGTTGACAGTCGTATGTGCGTTCCACGCTGTTATAAACACTATTAGGACACATATAGTTCACTAAAAAGTGAATTTTTTTTTGCGTTATTTTGAGCAAATTCGTTCTTCTGGTTTAAAACAAGTTTTTGAAGCTGCGTCATGCAGATTACATACTTGTGTGTATTCCAGTGTGGAGACTGGATGTCTGTACCTGCGATTGCTTTGTGATGTCTCTGAGCGTGCAGCATTAATTCATGAGAAAGACTTGGCTCAAACCAATCAGCGCGCTCTATTGTGTATGAGGTGCAACCTCATTAATATGCATGATCGCTTCAAAGACTGTTTGTACCTGTACAGTGTTCAGACGGCAAAGAGATGCCACGTTGTGTTGCTAAAACAAGTGGGACACCAAGAATTTGGAGATACGGGTCGTCAGTGTTGCGTTTATTAATGTGCTGCAAGGAAGGTTTTGTTTTCATTTCTTGCTATGAGAGCGCAGCTGGACTCACGTGTGGATTACAGTGCACGCGACAGAAATACATTTGTTAGGAATATTTTTTACCCGAGAGCTTTTCACATCTGGAACTGATGAAATCTGGATTTGCCGCTCGTCTTATAAAAATTATAAAAATGATGCGGCTCCAGTTTGTGTTGATTGTCCTGTCTCTACAGATTTGGTAAGGAAGCGATCAGTGGTCTTTGTTTGTTTATTCAGATGGCAAATTTAGTTTGTATCATCAGCAGTACTCTGTCAGTGTTTAAAGAAAGACCTCAGTCAATATGATTTAGATACTAACGCCCAATCCCAATTCAACCCCTTAGCCCTTCCCCTTACCCCTACCCCTCGTTTTGCGCGTGCATGCCAAGGAGTAGGGGTGTCCCAATTCTCTTTAGCTTGAAGGTGTAGGGCTAAGGGGAAGGGGTGAAAAGCCCTTCGAACGAAGATTTTTCAGGACCACACTCTTGAAACCAAGGGGTAAGAAAATTTCCTAGAATGCACCAACCCCAGCAGCAGTATTACTGAACCCGGAAGATCCACAAATTAGTATTTTTTGTCACTATTACGAATTTTTATGACAAACAAACATGTTTTAATATATTCATAGCCGCGATCGTGTTTTACTGTCATGCTTTTTTTTTAAAAAACGCACAAAAAAAATAATAAAAAACCACCAAATTTCACGATCTATAATCCCTATTAAATAACTCCTGTACAGCAGTCCCACAGCATTCTGACACTGGAATACCCTGTCAGTAATGTCTAGTGGCTGTCAATGGGCTTTTTACAGTGTCTCCTATAATGTTAGTGTTGTTTTTGTTGTGTTTACATTGATGAATATGACCACTGTGTAATTACACAGTACAGTTACGATCTTATTGCCGCATTAGATCGTTATGATAACATAATATATGCCTTCAGTGATCTCCTGAAGATAAATACCAAAAAATAACACAACTGGAATCCCTCCAGCAGTCGCCATCGTCTGATCTCACAGGAAGCAGGAGATCGCAAGGACATATGATGACGTGTGCAGGTGCTGTAGTGCTGTCCCATTTCTTAGGGGTAAATCACTACAATATTATGGACTGAAAGATCCGCTGTAAATGCTGCTCTCCGAATGTAAACGTGTAAACACCTCAATCAAACTATTACCATCGTGCACAATTTTCGCCGTATTTTGTGACAGGATAGTCTATACCACGGGTCACCAACCCTGCTCCTGGAGAGCTACCCTCCTGCAGAATTCAGTCCCAACCCTTATCAAACACACCTGAACCAATTAATAGTACCTAAAGCAGCACTTGATAATTACAAACAGGTGTGTTTGGTCAGGGTTGCAACTGAAATGTGCAGGAAGGTAGCTCTCCGGGAACAGGGTTGGTGACCCCTGGTCTATACATACACGGCTTAGTTATGGAGAAATGCATTGTTGTTTTTTTTCTCCCATGCGCCGTGAGGTATCAAACATTTTATTAAAACTACACTCTTCCAGCAGTTCATCCTCGCATCCAACATCTCATTTGTCACAGGGGGCATGCAGGAAGTGTTCCTGAATGAAAGTGAAAGTGCCAAACTGCAGTTAAAGTCCACAAATTAAGAATTTGGCAAATGATTCGATTACTGATGTCCATGTAAACACAGTCACAGTATTTCTCCCCTGCGTCTGTGTTTGTTTTGCCCCTTTGAAAATCAGAGCGTGCCCAAATGGAAACTCCCATTTTTATGCAAAATCTTCGCTCTTCCCCTCCCCCCACAACCCCAACTTAACCGAGCTGGACACACCCACTTTCCTGACTTTTTCCAAACTAGAGGTGTGAAAACACCCTGCTGAAACAGGGGGTGTTTGTGACCCTTTAACTGTCATGTGCGCAATGCAATCAGTGTGCAACCCTCTTAAGAATGGAATCTGCTTTGGCTTTGTGGATCAGTGACTGCAGGAAAAAGAACATTACTCCTGATGCCAACATTATCCACACAAAAGCTAAAAAGCTTTATGAACCTTTTGCTGACAGTGATGAATGTTTTGAAATAGGTTTTGAACTTTGGTTTCATTCTATAATACTGGCCTTTTTTTTCTTTGAACTTTCTTTGAGAGTTTTAAACAAGAGAGAAATGTGAGAACAGCCTTAAAACATCTAGAATAAGTCTAAAAAATAAAGTGGACTACTTCACAGATCACTAGTTATTTTTAGAACGTAACTTTCGTGATTAACGAGGGACCACTGTACTCCAAATTTTGCTTGTATTTGTGTGCTGCTTTCATTGTCATTTACCAGTTTATTGATCTGCATGTAAAACTCGTAAACTGCTGAACAAACCATTGTGTGGATTAACCCGATTAAAATGCTGATCAGCAGATGGATTGTGGGTGTGTTACAGTGAATATAAATTGAAGTATACACATTTATCCTGACCTCTAGACGCTCCTGCTTGACCTCATCCAGCTCATCGTCCTCCATCAGTGTCAGATATTCCCCCGTCTGGTCAATGGAGCTCAGGAAGTCCTGCGCCAGACGCTGCCTCTTGTTTGCATTGCTGCTGCTGCTGCTGTATTTGTCTGAAACACACAGACAGGTAGATGGGTTTAGAGAGAGTGTGCAGCATTCAGAGGGATGCACCGAGTTTGATCTACTCATATTATAAAAGGTTGTTCATTCTCAGGCAACATGGGTAAGCAAAACTCTTTGTCAACAGCAATCACATGTGGTGACCCACAAGGTTAAAAAGTCCTCTGTTTTTGTTGCTTTATACATGTTTCCTTTTGGTTCAAAAATATAACGCCTAGTATCACAGTTACGCTGACAATTCACAAATGTATCTACCCAGGACTCGAAATGAACCTTTTTGCTTGGTAGTGTAACCCCGCTGGTCCTACACCACCCAACCCGCTCCGAGCTGGTATCGAACCAGCGACCTTTCGCATGGGAGTCGGTTGCTCTACCAAGGAGGCTAAAGACCATGGCCTCTAGCATCTGTCGCTAGAGCTCCTTTAGAGGTCAGAGGAGCGAGGTTTTACCTGCACAGCACTTACTAGCTGGCCTCCGTTACACTCACCCCCCTAAACCTCACTCCCATCCGGGACACGGCACCAATGTAACCCCGCTGGTCCTACACCACCCAACCCGCTCCGAGCTGGTATCGAACCAGCGACCTTTCGCATGGGAGTCGGTTGCTCTACCAAGGAGGCTAAAGACCATGGCCTCTAGCATCTGTCGCTAGAACTGCTTTAGAGGTCAGAGGAGCGAGGTTTTACCTGCACAGCACTTACTAGCTGGCCTCCGTTACACTCACCCCCCTAAACCTCACTCCCATCCGGGACACGGCACCAATGTAACCCCGCTGGTCCTACACCACCCAACCCGCTCCGAGCTGGTATCGAACCGGCGACCTTTCGCATGGGAGTCGGTTGCTCTACCAAGGAGGCTAAAGACCATGGCCTCTAGCATCTGTCGCTAGAGCTCCTTTAGAGGTCAGAGGAGCGAGGTTTTACCTGCACAGCACTTACTAGCTGGCCTCCGTTACACTCACCCCCCTAAACCTCACTCCCATCCGGGACACGGCACCAATGTAACCCCGCTGGTCCTACACCACCCAACCCGCTCCGAGCTGGTATCGAACCAGCGACCTTTCGCATGGGAGTCGGTTGCTCTACCAAGGAGGCTAAAGACCATGGCCTCTAGCATCTGTCGCTAGAACTGCTTTAGAGGTCAGAGGAGCGAGGTTTTACCTGCACAGCACTTACTAGCTGGCCTCCGTTACACTCACCCCCCTAAACCTCACTCCCATCCGGGACACGGCACCAATGTAACCCCGCTGGTCCTACACCACCCAACCCGCTCCGAGCTGGTATCGAACCAGCGACCTTTCGCATGGGAGTCGGTTGCTCTACCAAGGAGGCTAAAGACCATGGCCTCTAGCATCTGTCGCTAGAACTGCTTTAGAGGTCAGAGGAGCGAGGTTTTACCTGCACAGCACTTACTAGCTGGCCTCCGTTACACTCACCCCCCTAAACCTCACTCCCATCCGGGACACGGCACCAATGTAACCCCGCTGGTCCTACACCACCCAACCCGCTCCGAGCTGGTATCGAACCGGCGACCTTTCGCATGGGAGTCGGTTGCTCTACCAAGGAGGCTAAAGACCATGGCCTCTAGCATCTGTCGCTAGAGCTCCTTTAGAGGTCAGAGGAGCGAGGTTTTACCTGCACAGCACTTACTAGCTGGCCTCCGTTACACTCACCCCCCTAAACCTCACTCCCATCCGGGACACGGCACCAATGTAACCCCGCTGGTCCTACACCACCCAACCCGCTCCGAGCTGGTATCGAACCAGCGACCTTTCGCATGGGAGTCGGTTGCTCTACCAAGGAGGCTAAAGACCATGGCCTCTAGCATCTGTCGCTAGAACTGCTTTAGAGGTCAGAGGAGCGAGGTTTTACCAGCACAGCACTTACTAGCTGGCCTCCGTTACACTCACCCCCCTAAACCTCACTCCCATCCGGGACACGGCACCAATGTAACCCCGCTGGTCCTACACCACCCAACCCGCTCCGAGCTGGTATCGAACCGGCGACCTTTCGCATGGGAGTCGGTTGCTCTACCAAGGAGGCTAAAGACCATGGCCTCTATCATCTGTCGCTAGAGCTCCTTTAGAGGTCAGAGGAGTGAGGTTTTACCTGCACAGCACTTAATAGCTGGCCTCCGTTACAGTAGCACCGGTGCTCCTAACTTTAAAAGTTTAGGTGCATCAGCCAAAATTAAGTCGCTCCCACGAATTATAAGCACCGTTACTACAAGTGTTACACAAACATATTTATTGCATTTGAAATCAACAGTAAATAAACTAACAAGCAAAAAAAAAAAAATATATATATATATATATTTTTATATATATATATATATATATATATATATATATATATATATATATATGCAAGTGTGAGCAAAATGTGTTTCAACGAAATCTCGTTATCACAAGAAAATAGATTTTTATAACATAACTGAGTGACCAAAAGGTACACGGACGCTCACCAGCCCTGAACGCACTGCTTGACATGAATGAATCTGTTAGCGATATAACTGTGCTGTTCTCACGGGTGCTGTCTGATATTGCACTGATGCTTTTGACATATACTGTACCTTATTATATGCATGTGTCATGTTAATAGCAATATTTTTTATGAGTATCGATACTAGTTTAGTCAGTGCAAGCCCGTTTGTGATGGTGTACGTGGTGTTAAATTTGACATATAGCTGCCACTTGCACGGCGGACAGCATCTGGTAATTATATGAAGGATTAAACTGAAGCTCTCGTGCTAGATGTGGCAAATAGTTACCTGAAAATTCCATCCCACAGACTTTTTATAGCGGACTTGAAGCCAACTGAAGTCTTTTATTCACTCTTCTAAAAGTGTAGATGGTGGATTAACATTCAGCACATGGTCACTAGTAAGATGTGTCATTATTTATAACTTTAGATGCCTTGGTTTCTAAAACAAAATCTGTCAGTGTTGTCTTCATTCTCATCTTCAACGCTTTACAGAGTAGCCCTCTCTGTCATCCCAAGCCAGAAGGCATTAACTGAGTGATTGACAGCTGATATTTCAGTGCTAGAGCAGTGGTGGGCCAACAAGAAGAGCGTGAAGGCGGGGAAAGCACTACGGACTTGGCTTTGTTTACTGCAGCAAGTTGATATGACAACTGTTTTAAACCATTCTTGAGCGCTGCGTTTCGCGTTTCAAGTGCAGAGATGCATTCTGCGTGAATGTATCCCAAATCCGCGCATGTGGTGAACAAAAACTGGTCGCACACAACAATTTTATACACTCGCACAAATGCTACCAAACATATTTTGAGGTCGCATGGACAAAATTTCGGGCACATGTGCGACCAAAATGGTCGCAATTTCGAGCCCTGCTACCTGTCGAATCAGCTGTCTGGAATACTCTATTCTGATTGAATCAGACGGGACATCAGACGTGACATTCCAAGACATGTTTCTGCCAGCTTTGTATTTTTTAAATGTTAAGCACCATCTTGTTTCTGAATAATGCGCAGGTTAGTGTATACTACATCAGCTGTTTTCGCTACTGTCAGCTTTGTGTTTTTGACTGTTTGGCGCCATCTTGTGTCTGAATAACGTGCAGGTTAGTGTATACTCCATCAGCTGTTTTTTCGCTACTGTTAGCTTTGTGTTTTTGACTGTTTGGCGCCACCTTTGTCTGAATAACGCGCAGGTTAGTGTATACTATATCGGCTGTTTTCATTTCTGTCAGCTTTGCATACTTCTTGTGACTAAATAATGTGCAGAATTACTATTATGGCTCAGAACAATGTGTAATAAGTGGGATAAAGTACAATTCAGCAGGTTGCTATTGCAGAATAATTAAACTAATGAAACTTTAGTGTAAAGTGTGACCTATAATTTTAAGTATGTATTCATTTTTAAAGAACAATCACAAGTTGTGAGTCTAAAAGCATCCTCAAATAAACACCAAATATTTTCTTTCTGTTTAAAAAACTCCCATGGTGCACCTTGTGAAGTGTTTGATAATCGCTATGTCACTTTAAGTGAGCAGATCAAAGCTCAATATGAATAGAAACTCAGATATGAGACTTTTGCAAACTATGACTATAAATTCCACATCGGCACACAATATCAGCTCAAGCACAGAAAACCCCTCTCAGAGTTTCCAGCATGTTCCTGCAATACCAGCCCAAAAAAACAAGGAACGTGTTCATCAAATGAAAGGAAATACATTGATTAAACACACTTCAGTGAAGTAACGTCTGCTAGTGAATGACAGAAACAACCCCAGAAAATGTTTAATCAAGCTTACTGAATGTATAACACCTAAACAGCAGCTGCTTTTCTGGCCTTCGGGTTGGCAGAGACTGGCACAGCTGTAATCGTGGACTTCCTCTGGAAACGGAGCGACTCAATCAAATGCTCGAAACGTCACTTCATATAAACTCACTTTAAATTGTTACACATACATCAGCAGACATAATTAGCAGCGTGTTTCTGGCTTTAAATAGTCCTTAATTTGACATTCGATACAATATTTGGATGAAAGTAAGGCCTTGGAAAATCTTGGTTTGGATGAATAGCTAATCTAATAATGATAAAATGGTGCATTAAAATCAAACTACATAAACACTAGGAAATCTCAGTGAATTCATCCTTCAACATTAGGAAGTAAAAATAGCTGTTTTTAATGAGTCTGTAACAGGGTGATCAGGAGAGTTTCAAAAGTAGCAGATGAAAATATAAAACTATGAAATTATAAAACAGCTCAAAATCTATAGATATATAAATTGTTTTAATTTAATGCATTTTTGGAGATTTTACGACCTTTAATAATATCTAAAAGAACAACACACTTCAAAAACATTAACTTAAAATCAAATTAATTCAATTTAAATTAAAAATTTTAATAAATTAAATTTTAAAAGTAAAATAAAAATAAAATAAAATAAAGGTAATAATATAAAATAAAAGTAAAATAAAATAAAAAACATATAATAAAATAAAATAAAAATAAAAATTTAATTAAACAAAAAATATAAAATAAAAATTTAATTCAATTATATTAAAATAAATTAAGTTAAAATTAAATAAAAAATATTAAGTAAAAATTAAATTTAATTTAATTTAATTAAAGATAAAAATATAAAATAAAAATTGTATAAAATTAACTAAAACTAAATAAAATGAAAAAATAAAGAACAAATAAAATTAAGTTACATAAATAAAAAATTAAAATAAAATAAACACATACATACATACATACATGCTTACATACATAAATACATAAATACATACATACATACATACATACATACATGCTTACATACATACATACATACATACATACATACATACATACATACATACATACATACATACATACATACATACATACATACATACATACATACATACATACAAGACTGTTAGCTTGATTCTAATGGAAAGCAAACACTCATAAAATGTGTGTTTTCATCTCATGAAAGTTCTTTTGGATGAGTCGGCCAACAATGACTGCACTCTAATTTACTGCCATAGCTAATTTTATTTTGTAAACATTTATTTCTGGACTCACAAGAACCAATAGCATGTGCATTGCATTACATTAAACAGTATTTGCAAATACATTACATCTGCACCTAGTTGTATTTCAAAACAACACAGGTCTTTCACTACTGGAACCAGCATGGATCTAAGATTCTCACAGAAATCGGTCAAGTTTGGTGAAGGAAAAATCATAGTTTGGGGTTACATTCAGTATGGGGGTGTGTGAGAGATCTGCAGAGTGGATGGCAACATCAACAGCCTGAGATATCAAGACATTTGTGCCGCCCATTACATTACAAACCACAGGAGAGGGCAAATTCTCCAGCAGGATAGCGCTCATTCTCATACTTCAGCCTCCACATCAAAGCTCCTGAAAGCAAAGAATGTCAAGGTGCTCCAGGATTGGCCAGCCCAGTCACCAGACATGAACATTATTGAGCATGTCTGGGATAAGATGAAGGAGGCGGCATTGAAGATAAATCCAAAGGATCTTGAAGAACTCTGGGAGTCCTGCAAGAACGTTTTCTTTGCCATTCCAGATGACTTTATTAATCAGTGATTGGAGTCATTGCAGAAATGTATGGATGCAGTCCTCCAAGCTCATGATGGAGTCAGACACAATATTCATTCTGTCTCCACTGCAGCATGACTTTATATTCTATACTGGACATTATTTCTGTTCGGTGACAAGACTTTTGTCTGAGCAAAGTCAGAGCTTACTGTCCTCATTAAACAATTCAAAATCAAGGCATGATCATATTTTATTTAGGTAAAATAAGTGTAATCTAGAGGCCTTTGCCTTTCATATAAGCCACTTCTGATACCAAATGATCAACTAGACGTCAAGATAATATCTGCTGTTCCTAAAACTTAGATCGGCTTGTGTCGGTAGCGTAGAAGTCAAAGGGTGTTTGTTCAAAATAACTTCTTTTGTGACAAAAGAGAGAAACTCAAATAGGTTTGTAAATTGACAGAATTGTTGTTGTATATTGAACAAACACTTTAATGCAAAAAAAAGACTCTAAAAACTGATCATATATTGCTAATTATTTCTATTTGGAAAATAAAAGGCCAATCATTTTAGAAGAGAAACCAATTTTAACGTGCTCTGAGTCGCTAACAATAAGACCATGCAAGAACACAAAACCAGCGGCTTCACCATGACAATCTCCTACTACACTACTCTATATCTGACCCAAAATCTGCTGAGCGTCCTCGAAAAGAGACAATAGCGGTTGAACAGAAGTTCTTCATTTGCAGTTTACTTTTGTTTTCAGGGGTCAGCGCACGAACACTGCATAAAAAGGAATCAAAACTCTACATTGCAACCCTCCGAATACACCACACCAGAGAAAAACCACGTTACCCTGCTCACAATGAAACAATTCCACACTTATATGATATATCGCAAGCAACAATTGCAGATAATAGTCGGAGGACAATGATCTCCCGCTAGCAAGCGTCACGGACGGGGTCATCGAACTTCCACAGCAACACATTAAAGAGAAGGAAAAGCATCAGACTGGGAGACTCCAGCTTTTCTCCATCTCTCAGGTTTCACTCTAGATGAGGAGCAAGAGTCCTAATGATCCTCCGCATGACATTACATGGCGCTGGTTTTCTGCTGATATTGATGAGGGCGAGTGCTGTTCAAAGAGGACCGATGCCAAAGCTTCTGTCTGCATTCTGGTTAATGACTCGCGCTGATTGACTGTGGCGTGCAAAATTACCCTGCTCGTTACGCACCGCTTGGTCATTTAAAGTAAAGGCTAAATGGTAAAATGCTGCTGATGAGGGAAAATGGTTAAATCTTGTATATGAATCAAAAAGTACTTGTAAGCAAAATGCTGTATATATGAAATTATAATATGATAATTTGGGTTGGGAATCAAAAGAGTTCTCTTTCAGAAAAGTTTCCATTTTATCCCATTGTTAGAAGGGAGTCATTTTCAAGATGTTCAGATATTTTCGATAAGTAAGTTTCCCATGCTCAAACGCAGTATGGCGTACCTGAGGGCTCAATTCTGGGTTCTCTTCTATTGGATAAATAGGGACCAAGCATCGGCACCGTTGGTGCGAGGCCCTATCGAGGCCCTATGCGCTTATTTCACACAGCCGACATTTTAAAACACGAAAGCGAGGCTGCGGTGGGAAGAAACCCGGAAGTGTAGGATCAGCACTGTAAACATTGCAACAACATGCTGTGCATTACAAACCTCCAACTGTTGCAACGATTTTTAAAGTGCAGATGAGGTGTAAACATCACTTTAATATCATCCAGTTCAGTTTAATTTAAACAATTAAAAGCATATAAGGCATTAAACTAAATCACAATCTCTTTTCTTCCTGAAGAGGGAAAATGGTTAAATCTTGTATATGAATACAAAAGTACTTGTAAGCAAAATGCTGTATATATGAAATTATAATATGATAATTTAGGTTGGGAATCAAGAGAGAGTTCTCTTTTAGAAATGTTTCCATTTTATTCCATTGTTAGAAGGGAGTCATTTTAGGATGTTCAGATATTTTCAATATGTTAGTTTCCCATGCTCCAACGCAGTATGGCGTACCTGAGGGCTCAATTCTGGGTCCTCTTCTGTTAGATTAATAGGGACCAAGCACCGGCACCGTTGGTGCGAGGCCCTATGCGCTTATTTCACGCAGCCGACATTTTAAAACACGAAAGCGAGGCTGCGGTGGGAAGAAACCCGGAAGTGTAGGATCAGCACTGTAAACATTGCAACAACATGCTGTGCATTACAAACCTCCAACTGTTGCCACATTTACATTTACATTTACATTTAGTCATTTAGCAGACGCTTTTATCCAAAGCGACTTACAAATGAGGACAAGGAAGCAATTTACACAACCAAGAGCAACAATGAATAAGTACTAAAGGCAAGTTTCAGGTCTGTAAAGTCTAAGAAGGGAAGTGTTAGTAGTTTTTTTTTTTTTTTTTTTTTTTGTACAATTAGTGTGATATTCAAAGAGGCAATTGCAGCTTAGGAAGTGAAGTGGAGACTAAATAGTTGAGTTTTTAGTCGTTTCTTGAAAATAGCGAGTGACTCTGCTGTTCTGATGCAGTTAGGGAGTTCATTCCACCAACTGGGCAGATTGAGCGTGAGCGTTCGCGAAAGTGATTTTTTCCCTCTTTGGGATGGAACCACGAGGCGACGTTTATTCACAGAACGCAAGTTTCTGGAGGGCACATAGATCTGCAGAAGTGAGTGCAGATAAGAAGGTGCTATGCCAGAAGTCACTTTGTAGGCAAACATCAGAGTTTTGAATTTGATGCGAGCAGCAACTGGCAGCCAGTGCAAACGGACTAGCAGTGGAGTGACATGTGCTCGTTTAGGTTCATTGAAGACAACTCGTGCTGCTGCATTCTGGAGCAGTTGAAGAGGCTTGATAGAGTTAGCTGGAAGCCCAGCTAGTAGAGAGTTGCAGTAATCCAGTTTGGAGAGAACAAGAGCTTGAACAAGGAGTTGAGCTGCATGTTCAGATAAGAAGGGTCGGATCTTTCTGATGTTATAGAGTGCAAATCTGCACGATTGAGCAGTTCTAGAAATGTGGTCAGAGAAGTTTAGTTGGTCATCAATCGTTACTCCAAGGCTTTTCACCATTTTGGATGCAGTAATGGTTGCCCCATCCATCTGGATTGAAAAGTTATAGTGTAGAGTCGGGTTGGCAGAAACTACAAGCATTTCCGTTTTTGCGAGGTTCAGCTGAAGATGATGATCTTTCATCCAGTGTGAAATATCCAACAGGCAGGCTGAGATACGAGCTGGAACCGAGGGATCATCAGGATGAAAAGAGAGGTATAGCTGGGTGTCATCAGCATAGCAGTGGTAGGAGAATCCATGTCTCTGGATGACTGGTCCTAGAGATGATGTGTAGATGGAGAAGAGAAGTGGCCCAAGAACAGAGCCTTGAGGTACCCCAGTGTTTAGATGCTGTAGGTTGGACACCTCTCCCCTCCAAGACACCCTGAATGACCTGTCAGAGAGGTAAGATCTAAACCATTGTATAACAGTGCCCGCAACGCCCAGTGACTCAAGCGTAGATAGCAGGATCTGGTGGTTGACAGTGTCAAAAGCAGCTGACAAGTCCAGCAAAATGAGGACTGATGATTTAGAGTCTGCTTTAGCCAGTCTGAGATCCTCCACGACCGAGAGCAGGGCAGTCTCAGTTGAGTGGCCTTTCTTAAAGCCGGATTGCTTGTTGTCCATGAGATTGTTTTGAGTAAGAAAGTCCAGCCACGATTTTTAAAGTGCAGACAAGGTGTAAACATCACTTTAATATCATCCAGTTCAGTTTAATTTAAACAATTAAAAGCATATAAGGCATTAAACTAAATCACAATCTCTTTTCTTCCTGATGAGGGAAAATGGTTAAATCTTGTATATGAATAAAAAAAGTACTTGTAAGCAAAATGCTGTATATATGAAATTATAACATGATAATTTGGGTTAGGAATCAAGACAGAGTTCTCTTTCAGAAAAGTTTCTATTTTATTCCATTGTTAGAAGGGAGTCATTTTCATGATGTTCAGATATTTTCAATATGTTAGTTTCCCATGTTCCAACGCAGTATGGCGTATCTGAGGGCTCAATTCTGGGTTCTCTTCTGTTAGATTATTAGGGACCAGAATCGGCATCGGTGGTGCAAGGCTCTATACGCTTATTTCACACAACCGACATTTTAAAACATGAAAGCAAGTCTGCGGTGGGAAGAAACCCTGAAGTGTAGGATCAGTACTGTAAAGTAGAGATCTGCGAGGGACTTAATTTTGAATCCCGCTCCCGCCCGCTCCTGCCAGGTTTCAGTCCAAACCCGACCGCTCCCACTTATATTCAGCATTTGTTGTCCCGCTGCCCGACCCGCCCCGTTTTCTACCCGCTAACAAAACCGAACAGCATATACAAGCTGTCTGTATAAACACACACACACACAAATAAGCACCAAGCAAGTGACAAACACAGACAGCATCATGCTCTCTCTCATTCACACACACACACACATAGACAGCAACAAACAAGCTAAACACAGCATCACGCTCTCTCATTCACACACACACACATAAGCAGACATCCCAAGTTGGGAAAAGTCATTTCCGGGGGATACAGAGTTAATTTGCGGGAGGTAGCGGGATGTTGGGTGTTTGAGAGAGGGGGGGGTCTGTTGAGTGAGCGAAGTATCTGAGTAGGTGGGGGGTTGGGTGAGTGAGCAACGTATCTAAGTATAGGGGGGCGTGTGCGCGCGACGTACATGAAGAGCGGTGGGAGTTGAGTGCGACGTACTTGAAGAGCGGTGGGGGTGAGTTGTGAAGAGCTAGGAGGGATGCGGTGGAGTGAGGGGTGTGCAACGTATTTAAGGACTGGGCAGGAGACGCGCGATTTCCGGGAGATTATCATTCATTTGCGGGCATCTGGGAGTGTCTATGATTTGAGGGATACTCCCGCAACTTCCGGGAGACTTGGGATGTCTGCATAAGCATGCTCGCTCACTCGGGAGTCGTCAGTAATATTGTTAGACTGCCCGCTCCTGTTACCCACCGGTTACCAACCGCTCCCGCGCTTTATTTGGAAATTTATTCCCGCGCCGCAAGAAATCTGGTCGGGTGCTCTACTGTAAACATTGCAACAACATTCTGTGCATTACAAACCTCTAGCTGTTGCTGCGATTTCAAAATGCAGATATGGTGTAAACATCACTTTAATTTGATTCAGTTCAGTTTAATTTAAACAATTAAAAGCATATAAGGCATTAAACTAAATCACAATCCCTTGAGGGGTAATGTGTACTCCAAGATTTCAGTTCATGGCACAAGGTAAACACCATGTGGACTCTTTCCTGCTTCAGCCTATGTGACCTGGTGAGTGATAAAACAATGCAGTCCTCTGAAGCACACCCTAGTGTTGGCTGTAATAGTGTTGTTCTGGTATTGAAGTCCATTTCTCGCTAACATTCAAGTGCCGCTGAGTGCATTCTTAAACAGCTGATCTGCCATAGTATTCGTATTCACCAGTGCTCAACAGAAATGACTGTGATTGTCCGTGAAGGTCATTAGTTCACCCACCGCTGTTTTACATGAATAAAAAGCACTTGTAATCGACACACTGTATATATGAAAAAACAATAACATAATTTGTGTTGGGAATCAACAGCGAATCCTCTTTCAGAAATATTTTCATTTTATCCCACTGTTAAAAAGAAGCAATTTCCGTGATGTTCAGATGTTTTCAATAAGTACGTTTTCCATGCTCCTACACAGTGTGGCGTAGCTCAGGGCTCATTTCTGGGTCCTTTTGTGGTTGCATATACACTTAAAGTCAGAATTATTAGCCGCCCTAAATTATTAGCACCTCTGTTTATTTTTTCCTAAATTTCTTTTTTTTTTTATACTTTATTTTTATTACTTTTAAGGAGAGAAGAAAAATAAATAAATAAATAAGTAAATAAAAATAAAACAAGGGGGGAAAAAAATACAAGAAGTAGGTAAGTAAATAATACTAATAAAACACCAGAACTTAAATGAACGGTTGACAGGTCACATATTTCCTTACAGGTCACATGAACAGATACATATATAAATCAGATTACACTGTGTAAAGGCATAAGTACAATCCATTTCTCCCAATATTGCAGGTATTTGTCCATTTGTAGTTTTAAAGAAAAGGTCATCCTCTCCATATTTTGAACATTAGATATGATATCCAACCATTCATATTTTGTAGGGGGTTCCAGTTGTAGCCACTTTCGAGTCACAGTTTTCTTACTGGTTGCTAGGAGTATTTTTAATAAGTACTTGTCTTTTACCGTTAGGTTGGCTGCAATATTTCCCAGATAAATTGTTGTAAAAGAAAGATCCACATCATCACCAAAAATATTACGTATTATTTGCTTTACATCCTTCCAATATGGCTGGGCAACTCCAAAATATGTGAAAGTGGTTTGCCAAGTCTTCTCCACATTTCCTCCAGCACTGCACCCTGTCCTTGTCCTGTGTTTGCATGTATGTTAATTTGGGGGTTATAAAGTATCTGGTAAGATTCTTCCAGCAAAAATCTCTCCACATACCAGAATTGGAAGAGGTGGTCTGTACTGAGCAGATATTCAACCAATCTTCCTCTGAGATAACTAGGTTGGATTCTCTCTCCCATTTTAGTCTGATATAATTTGTTGATTCTTCCTTGGTCGATCGGATGGCAGAATACAATTTTGAAACAAGTCTTCTATTATCTTTGTTCTTGTAGATGTCTATAACTAAGTCAATTAAATTGGGGGGATGGTTCTCTGAGCATCTAATCTCACTTTTCCTAAATTTCTGTTAAAGGGGGAGAAGATTTTTTTTAAAACATTTGTAAACATAATAGTTTTAATATCTTATCTCTAATAACTGATTTATTTTTTCTCTGCCATGATGACAGTAAATAATATTTGACTAGATATTACAGAAGATTTCTGTGAGAATCTTGGGACCATGCTGGTTCCAGTAGGTCTTCTGCAGTATTTGTGATGATTGAGACAGACAGACAGATGATTCATCTGAAAAATCCACCTTCTAAATCAGGGGTTCCCAAACTTTTCAGCCCGCGACCCCCAAAATAACAATGCCAGTGACTCGCGACCCCCAATATCCTCTGAGGTGGTTATAAATACAGAAACCTTGCATGCAATGACGCAGACACAACAATTAAATTTGTGTCAGTGCTTTAAATGTGCCAGAAAGTATAACCTGATGTTATAAAATCAAAATGCATCAGACGCTATTGCTGCCTTTAATATAATGTAATTACCCCAGGGGTCGCAATCCAATAGAACTAGTAACTACAAGCTACTATAGAAACTATATAGTATATAGTAACTATAAACGACAATTTTTATTTTCAGTATAGTTATGGATGAAATATGTTAATTCTTATGGTTTAATAAAAATAAATAGATTTTTGGAAATCACCAGGCGACCCCCCTTCATTGCCCCGCGACCCCTCGGGGGGTCCCGACCCCCACTTTGAGAACCACTGTTCTAAATAATCAACTAAAAGTCAACATATTATTTGTTGCTCTTACAACTGGGATCAACGATCAGACCTTTGTCAGGTAGTATATAGGAACAAGTGACTGTCCTCATAAATGGATCATTGAATGATTGTTGTGACGATGATGATGATGATGATGATGAAACGTTTCATGTTCCTCATTATCAAAAAGTCAGACTTGTACAAATCAGAGATGTGGAAAAGGAGCGTACGTCATACCTGAATCCAGCAGGTCTTCGTCATCGATGGTCTTCAGGACTTTAGATTTGTAGTCTCTGAACTGCATGTACTTGAAGAGTCGCCTTATTTTTTTCTGATGGAACACAAACAAACAAACAAACAAACAAACAAACAAACAAACAGGCTCATTGTTTAAATATTCTCAAAACAAGATATTCATGATCATTTTTTTCTTTCTCTCTCTCTTATGCTGTTCACACCAGACGTGGTATGCGTGGATAAATCGAGCGTGTGAACATTTTGAGTTTACTCGCTTCATTCGCGCGTCAAGTTCACTGAGCAATAGACACGGATTTGCTTCATAGGCTGAGCTTCTGTCTGCCTGGTGACTGTAGCTTCGTTGCTAAATGGCTAACATGGATTTTACTGAGAGATTAACTGTTTATGTGCTTTATGAGGGCTGAAAAAACTGCGTCAATTTATTTGGAGCCGTGTCTGAGTCCACTAGATTCTTTCAGAGGTGCAGCCAGCTCTGTGAGTTCATCAACTCCTCCAGAAACTATACCTGGATGATGGAAGTTTTCAGCGGTGCGTCCAATTGAGCCGAGCCCAGTTTAATCAACTGTTGTGTGGTGTCGGCTGGAGGATTTCCCCCCCGAGACACCAACAACAGGCGCTATATCAAAAGCACGCCCCTACAAGAGAAAGCTCCTGATTGGTTAACGCAGCGTGAATGTCTGCTGAAGTTCAGATTTTCGAACTTGATCGATTCACGTGAAACGTGCATTAAGCGTGTCAATCGTGAAAAATGCTCAGCTCTCGCCACTTCATTTGCATAATTTGCGCCATTCACACCTCATTCGCAAGTATCGCTCCGCAGGATGTCTATTCGGGTCTTTGCATTGGCATAACATGTAAATCACTTGCGACTGACACTCCTTCCGCGACTTCTGTGTCTTTGTTCTGTTGGATGCATCATACTGTATTGTTTGTATTTTCAATTAAGTCATGTGACCATAGAGCAGGGGTCGGGAACCTTTTTCAGCAAAGAGCCATTTCTGTTTTTTTTTTTGCAAATTGTATAGTTGTATAGTTAAAGTCAGAATTATCAGCTCCCCTGAATTATTAGCCCCCCTGTTTATTTTTGTCCTCAATTTCTGTTTAAGGGAGAGAAGATTTTTTTCAGCACATTTCTAAACATAATAGTTTTAATAACTCATTTCTAATAACTGATTTCAAGAGTTCACACTTGATAATACATCACATAATAAAGCTTGTTTGGCGTGCTGTCCCGGAAGAGAGCCCTGAGCTTATAGGATCCTCGAGCCCTGGGCTCCCAACCATTGCAGGGCGAGAGGGGAGTTTGAGCTCAGGTAGATCTTGATGACCCCCCCCCCCCCTTGCTAATTGTAGCTAAGTGTCAGATATGGATGATGAGAAGGTGTACTCAGCTTGGATTAATTGTTTAGGGTGCTTGTTTTTGAACTGTGGGAGGAAACCGGAGGACTGGGGAAAACCCACGTGAGCACGGGGAGAACGAGCAAAGCTCAAATGTCAGAACAAAACTCACAGAAATGTCGCCTGGTTTGCAAGGGAATTAAACCAGGGGCCTTCTTGCTGTGAGGCAACAGCTCTAATCACTGGCCACCATGTTGCCCGTATGAAAGGAGGGAAAGTAGGGTTGGGTGGGGGGGTTTCTTCAAGACGAAGATATTGAGATGAGAAAAGTCTGGTTATTTATAGTGAGTTAAGGATTGCCTGATAGGATAATTAGTCATGACCTAAAGTTGGAAAAGCTGTAAACGATCATAAGCACGTGATCCTCTCGAAATTAGTTTATAAATAAACTTCACTTATTTTATCTTTGCCATGATGACAGTAAATAATATTTGACTAGACATTTTTCAAGACACTTCTATACAGCTTAAAGTGACATTTAAAGGCTAAACTATGATAACTAGGCAGGTTAGGGTAATTAGACAAGTCATTGTATAACAGTTGTTTGTTCTGCAGACTATCAACAAAAATATAGCTTAAAATGGCTAATAATGTTGACCTTAAAATGTTTTAAAATAAATCTAACTGCTTTTATTCGAGCCGAAATAAAGCAAATAAGACTTTCTCCAGAAGAAAAAATATTATCAGACATACTGTGAAACATAATTTGGGAAATATATATATATAAAAAAAAAAAACACGGCAAAGAGGGGCTAATATTTCTGACTTTAACTTTTTTTGTTAACTGAGTTTCATTGTGCAGTATAAAATTACAATTTAAAAGGGGATTTTAATTGAATTTTCGATAGGAAACAGATTTTTAGTGATGGTTATAGTTTTTCTTTTTAACTTTAAAATAATTTTAAAGGAGGACAGCTAGAGAGCCATAAATTTTGGTCAAAGAGCCACATGTGGATCAAGAGCCATAGGTTGCCTACCACTGCCATAGAGTATTCGAACCTGAACATTGTTACCCCGATGAAGGCAAGTGTTGCCAAAACGAGTAGGTGCTGTTTTCAAATAATAATAATGATAATAATAATAATAATAATTCCTTACATTTATGTAGCACTTTTTGGGCACTCAAAGCGCTTTACACAATGGGGGGAATCTCCTCATTCACCACCAGTGTGAAGCATCCACCTGGATGACGCGATGGCAGCCATTTTGCGCCAGACCGCACACCACACACCAGCTGATTGGTGGAGAGAAGACAGAGTGATGATATGCCAATAATGATATGGGGAGGATTAGGAGGCCATGATGGACAGAGGCCAGTGGGCAGATTTAGCCAGGATGCCGGGGTTAAACCCCTACTATTTTTCGGAGGACATCCTGGGATTTTTAACGACCACAGAGAGTCGGGACCTCGATTTAAGCATGTCATCCGAAAGACGGCACTCTCTGAGCAGTGTAAAGTCCCCGTCACTATACTGGGGCATTAGGACCCACACAGACCACAGTTTGAGCGCCCCCTGCTGGCCCCACTAACACCACCTCCAGCAGCATACTAGCTTCATGTATATATACAGTCATGTATATGTTTTTCAAAGAATAGCACAGGCTTTTAAAAATGTTTCACTTACTTTTTGTGTTCCTTGGATTTATGACTTCGTGGTTTATCTTTTTGAATCCCTTATCCAAAGAGCACTGACACATTAACTACTCCTGAAGCACTTTTTGGTTTGATTTTGGATTTACAAACAATGAATTCTTGTCAGTGATGGATATACTGTAGCATTTTATATGATGATTTGTGCAGCGTCTCATGTTTGTGTGCATTAACCTTGTCTTTCCTCATCAGGAAGATGATCTCCTCTGGTGAAATGACCCGAGCTCCTCTCAGGAGAGCCACTTCTGCAGCTTGATGAAGCTGAAACACACACACACACACAATCACACAACAACACAATCAGAGTCTCACAACTGCAGACAGGAGAGGCTATTATAATCACACACATACACAGCAGCACACACAGACCTTGAGAAAAGCGATAAGGGTTTATTTTGAGCACAGGAGTCATTTTTGAGCATCAATAGTTTCTTATAGCAATAATTTTGAACTTTGCTGTTTCTGTTCTGAACACTCAAATAAAGCAGCAAACGTCCTTGTGTGTGATGTAAACACAGAGAAACGCATCAAAACACAGATAAAAATGATCCGGCCGCAGCAAAATACCATGTGATGGGCTGATCTGGATATGAAAAACATTCAGATGACAACAGCATGAATCACTGCATGGACGCGTGTTTTTCTGCTTTCTTGGTTTGGTTTAAAGATCAACAAGACCATCATTTCTCTCATATTCATTAAATTTATAATAATAAACCATTTTTAATTATATATATTTCTGTTTCCTGATATTTCTTCATAGTAAAAACAGCAATAACATTATTAATAATAATAATAATAATAATAATAATAATAATAATATCCATCAATAATAATAATAATAATAATAATAATAATAATAATATATGTCTAATATCCATCAATAATAATAATAATAATAATAATAATAATAATATATGTCTAATATCCATCAATATTCAATTAGTATTATTGTTGTTGTTATTATTATTATAATAACTAATAAAAATCATATTATTGTTTTAGGAAACAATTATATAATTATTATTAATAATGTGTTAATATTAATAACAATAACAATAATAAAGTACATATATATTATTATCAATATTATTATATTTTAATAATAAGAAATAACAATAATAATAATAATGATGATGATGATGATGATGATGATGATAATAATAATGATAATAATAATCATTATTGTTATTATTATTATTGTTTTTACTAATAATATTATTATTATTATTATTATATTTTAATAACTAAAAAATATTATTAGTAGTAGTATTTCAAAAAACAATTATATAATTATTATTATTATTATTAGTAGTAGTAGTAGTAGCAATAATAATAATAATAATAATAATAATAATAATAATAATAATAATAATAATAATAATAATAATAATAATAATAATAACAACAACAAATTATATTCATATTATTTAATAATAATAACAATAATAATAATTCAGGTAATAATTATATAATTATTACATGTATTATTATTAGTAATAGCAATAATAATAATAATAATAATAATAATAATAATAATTATTATTATAAATTTAATACATTTTAATAGTATTATATTTAATAACTGAATAATAATAATAATAATAATAATAATAATAATAATAATAATAATAATAATAATAATAAGTTGAATAATAATAATAATAATACTTCAGGAATCAATTATATAATTATTATTTTTTATTAGTAGTAGTAGTAGCATTAATAATAATAATAATAATAATAATAATAATAATAATAATAATAATTCAGGTAATAATTATATAATTATTACATGTATTATTATTAGTAATAGCAATAAAAAATAATAATAAATTTAATACATTTTAAAATTATATAATATAATAATTATAATAATAATATGATGAATAATAATAATAATAATTCAGGAATTAATTATATAATTATTATTTTTTATTATTATTAGTAGTAGCGTAATAATAATAATAATAATAATAATAAAAGGTGACCTGGTAATATGATTCCCCAACACTGTCTGTCTCGCTTCATAACAGCCCGAAATCAAGGGAAAAACAGTCAAGAACAATCAGTGACAAATACTACTACTAATAATAATTCAGGAAACAATTATATAATTATGATTTGTATTATTATTAGTCATAGCATTAATAATAATGATAACAACAACTACAATAATAATAGTAATAATAAATTATATACATATTATGTATATGTATTATGTATATATATCATTCATTTATTTTATTTTCGGCTTAGTCCCTTCATTAATCCGGTGTCACCACAGCAGAATGAACTGCCAATCTACTACAATCAAAAGACAAATTACATTTATATTTTTATTTTTCATAGCTGATATTTAATAAATGATTCCTAAAACTAAAATAATAATGCTAGCTTTAAAAAATAAATAAAGGATATATACATTGCTGCTGATTGCCAAGTAAAACACCTCCTTAACAATGGTCTGGAACTCTGGATATGAAAATATCAGATGGAAATAAGATGAATGACCTGTTAAAGTGTGTTTTTCTGTTGTTCTGGTTTAATGTACAGATTAAAGACACATAATCATTTTGACCTTTTTATCAGCCAGTGCATGAAAATAATGTCTAAATCATGCGCAACTAAATCTTCAAGCTGGAGAAAGACTAAAAAATCTGTAATGAAATCTGTCTGCTGAAGTGCTATAATTTGACTATGTTGCCAGACGAGGAGAAACAGCACATTCATCATGCTGGAAATGATAGCTGTTCTTATGTAAATCAACATATCCATGAACACTCTACAATTATGCGAAGTCTCAGGGAAGGAGCGCCGTTTTAACTTAATGGTATTTTTAAACCTGTTGCTGTTACAAAAGGATGTAGGATTGAGTTTAACATCACTGTTCTGTGTTAAATTGCTTTTGGAAGTGTATGTGAAAAGTGCTGTTTAACACACAAATCCACAACTAATGATCTGTGACGTATAGGAGAACAAACCAAACTCACACAAAAAGAGTGAGATTTCATTACTCTAGGTTAGGTTTAATCTTTAAAACGTTACTTGGAATACACTTTACTATGAGAATGAAGTACAATGAGATAAATCAGTGTTAAAAATGTGTACCAACAAGGCAACATGTACTAAATGTCACTAATGTGAATTACTGAAATAAATAAATTATTAAATAAATGCTGCAAGGCATCATTAAATGTGGAGGGATAAAAAATATTTATAGTTGAATAAAGCAATTGACCCTGGGCCTATATAAACCCTGGGCCTAATAAAAAGATATAAAATAAAATAAAATAAAATAAAATAAAATAAATAAAGTGTAAAACTAAAAAAATGAAAAATAAAAATAAAATAAAATATAAAAAATTTGAATTAAAATAAAATGTAAAAATAAAATAAAATATTAAATATATTAAATTAAATAAAATGTAAAACAAATAAATTAAATATAAAAATAAAATTAAATATAAAAAAATAAAAAAAATATATATAAATATATATAATAAAATTAAATAAAATGTAAAACTCAATATATATATATATATATATATATATATATATATATATATATATATATAGAGAGAGAGAGAGAGAGAGAGAGAGAGAGAGAGAGAAATAGATAGATAGATAGATTGATAGATATAAAATAAAATATACAAAAATAAAATTTAAATAAAATATAAAAATAAAATATAAAAAGATATTAAATTAAATAAACATGTAAAACTTATATATATTATATATTTATATATATATATATATATATAATAAAAATTCTAATTACAATAAAATATTTAAAAAAAAAATTAATATCAAATAAAAATAAATATAATTATTTTTTAAACATTAACAAAGGATAAAACTAAAATAAAAATCTAAACAAAAATGCATATAAAATTTTTTTAATTTACTTAAATATATATATTTTTATGAGTGTATCAATGCAAAAATAAACTGAAATGAAGTAAAAAAAAAAATAATCAAGTGGTTTGAAAGATAATGGCAAAGTATAATAATTTTAAATGATAATGAATGCGCTTTTTGAGGACAAACTGTGATCCTACAACGGAGACTTAAATTGTGTGATTCTTATTCTGAATATCCCCGACGGTTTTTGATGATATAAACCAAAATGGCGTCACGTTTTATTAGATTTGCTCCAAAAAAGAACATGCTTTGATGTGCGCTCTCTCTCTACACATCTCTCTATGAATATAATCTGACTTATAATCTATGACTTATATCTATGACTCTAATAGTGCGCTGCTGTGAATAAAGAGCTCTTGTTGGTAAAGTGACTGAAGGAATTTTGAAATCTCCAATGAAACTCAGAGAAGAGACGACTGAAACACATCCACTGCAGAAAAAGTTCATATTCTTCATCAGGAGCTAAAAACTTCATCCACCTTCAGCAGATCTGGCCAAATGTCAACACTCACTGCTCACAAATATATTTACTTGAGGAGGAGTGCAGAGAGACCACACACACACACACACCCACAAACAAACACACACACACACACACACACACACACACACACACACACACACACACACACACACACACACACACACACACACACACACACACACACACACACACACACACACACACACACACACACACAGAGAGAGAGAGAGAGAAACAGACAGACAGACAGGCAGACGGACGGACAGACAGACGGACAGGCAGGCAGGCAGGCAGGCAGACAGACAGACAGACATACAGACGGGCGGACGGACGGACGGACGGACGGACGGACAGGCAGACAGACAGACAGACAGACAGACAGACAGACGGAAGGACGGAATACAGACAGACGGAGAGACTGACAGATATAGTTGATATAGTTGCCATTCTAGATTAATTCTAGTTTAATTATTCACCGACCTCAAATAACGGTATACACTCACTGGCCACTTTATTAGGTACACCTTACTAGTACCAGGTTGGACCGCCTTTTGCCTTCAGAACTGCTTTGATCCTTCATGGCAGAGATTCAACAAGAAACTGGAAATATTCCTCAGAGATTTTGCTCCATATTGACATGATAGCATCACGCAGTTGCTGCAGATTTGTCGGATGCACATCCATGATGCCAATCTTCCGTTCCACCGCATCCCAAAAGTGCTCTATTGGATTGAGCTCTGGTGACCAGTATGGTCTTCTGTTGCTGTAGCACATCTGCCTCAAGGTTGGACGTGTTGTGTGTTCAGAGATGCTCTTCTGCAGACCTCGGTTGTTCAAGTGGTTATTTGAGTTTCTGTTACCTTTCTATCAGCTGGAGCCAGTCTGGCCATTCTCCTCTGACCTCTGGCATCAACAAGGCATTTGCGCCCACAGAACTGCTGCTCACTGCATATTTGAACTGCAGCAGATCCTCTAGACCATGTGTACACGCTGATGAGAAGTTTGCATGAATAAGCAGTTGGACAGGTGTACCTAATAAAGAGGCAGGTCAGTGTATATAAAAATATAATCAACCTAAAATGAAGATTTAAACAAAATACTGATAAAATTGAAAAAAATAATCAAATCAAACATTGACTATTTCTTTAAATAATGCGTCCTTATTGTAAAGCAATCTCATATTTGGATACAATCTGTAGAATACAGCACGATTAAATACATTTACAAGCTTTTATGATCTGCACAACGAACAAAAACACATTTTAAACTCCATATTTTCCCCCCTTAATAATGCTTCCCATTCAAACACATTTTTTAAGGAAAGTTTTGATTGAATTTGGCCCAAAAAGGAAAAAAGAAAATACCCATAATCCCTTAAAAGTTTCATAGTACGGCTCTTTTCAGGCTTAAAGCAAGCTTTTTTCCATACCGTTTGCAAATCCCTGGATCGCAAAACTGTCTTCTGCGAACTTTCAGATGAATTTGAGTAATTGCTGTAATTTCACAGGTTGATCAGAGCTGGTTGTTTCAGACACTGATGAACACTGTGAGCTTTTTTCAGCCGCTGTTTACAGCAGCACTGAAGGACTGTTTTACCATTTCTCAGATGCCTGACTTATCAAACTGCATTCATAAGAGCCAGACTGTTTTTACTCATCTCCACATTATTGTTTATGAAGAAGAAGAATAAAAAAACAGCAGAGTGAATCTGAGTGTCAACAAGACGAGGAGGGAGGAGCCAATGATCGTTTGATTGACAGCTGGAAAAAGCCTGCTTGTTTTTTTTATAAAGGTTCTGCGAGGTGCTTTGAAATGTGCATTTTTTTATTCGATGTTTGACGTAATGTCAACCAAAAGATGAGAGGCTGGGGCAATGTAACCTTTTTATAAAACAGCCAATAGCATTTAGTTTTTCTTACAGCTCTGCCAGTGAGAGTGGTTGAGCCCAAGTGCATCAAATATAAAGCAAATGAGAAACATTTCACAAAACAAAAAGCATAAAACATAAAAAAACAAAAACAAAAAAAAAATAAATACATTAAAAAACACAAAATCAAAAACAAAACAAATCCAAAAACAAAACAAAAAAACAAAAAGCATAAAACATACAACAAAACAAAAACAAAACAATACACAAAAACAAAAAAACTAAACAACACAAAGCAAAACAAAACCAAAAACAACACAAAATAAAACAAATTCAACATAAAAAGCATAAAACATAAAACAAACAAAACAAAAACAAAATCAAAAACAAAACAATACACAAAAAACACACAACAAAACACCACACAAAATAAAAACAAATCAAACACCAAAAACAAAACATAAAACAAAACACAAAAACACAAAATCAAAAACAAAAAAAAACAAAAACAAAAGCATAAAACAAAACAATACACAAAATTAAAAACAAAATAAAAAACAAAGCAAAGCATAGAACATAAAACAACATAAAATAAAAAACAAAAACAAAATCAAAAACAAAAACACAAAACAACACAAAAATCAAAAACAAAAAACATAACAAAATAAAACAAAATCAAAAACAAAACAACACAAAAACAAAACACAACAAAATAAAACAAAACAAATCCAAAATCAAAAACAAAACAATACACAAAAACAAAAAAACAAAACATAGAACATAAACATAACATAAAACAAAACCAAAATCAAAAACAAAACACATACAAAAAACACAAAACAAAACACAACACAAAATAAAATAAAAAACAAATCCAAAAAAAAAAAATTTTATTTAAAAATATATATTACATTAAAATTAAAATTAAAATAAACAAATCCGCTCAAATGTCTTGAGTTGGCTCAACTTAAATCCAGTCAAGTGCAGTACTTGGGTTAAAAGTCAAGTAAACTTTTTTTTTTTTTACAGTCCACAAATTAAGAATTGGGGGGAAAAAAGCAGTTCAGACATTGTGCTAAACATATTTTGTGCTTCAAAATGATGCAATGATGCAAAACCTAGTTCAGAAATATGACGCATTGAGTGCTAACACACACACACACACACACACACACACACACACACACACACACACACACACAAATAGTCCTACACATGTGAGCAATAGTGTAAAAGAGCAGGAGTGCGAGAGACAGATTCCTGGCCTGCAGAAAAGCACACAGGTCCTGTTCCTCAATTAGACGGATCAGTTTTAATTACGGCGCACAGTGAAGTGTCTGCTTCATGTCACGTTACAGTGGCCAGCGTTTCTGCAACAGAGCGACACAAGTCAAATAAACAGGCCTGCTAAAGATCATTTCCTCCACTCGCAAACCAAACACATCATTTGATTACACTGGAAAAGGTAACAGGAAGACAATTCACTCCCGCCGTCCTTGTGGAGATCAATTACAGCGTTTCCTACACCAAAAGAAATAAGACGACAAAAATCAGAAGCCACCGAACAGATTTCAGCTGAAAATTTAACGTGAAGAATGAAGACGTCATGACACAGAGCGGAGAAACACGTGTGTTAGACATGATAATCACACGAAACCTGTCAGGATCACATTAAAACCTCGAAAACTTGGAGAAAAAAAAAACTAAATGTAGAAAATAAATAGATCAGTCACAGATAGGCTGTGACTATCGCAGTTTTTACACAGTGATACCACTAAATAACCGGTAAATTTACAAAACGACTTTACCCGTAGATAATAAAAAAAAAAAAAAAAAGTGCTGTTCACACAGGTGAGGACATTACGGATTTCTCCGGAAAAGAGCATTCAAACATCCAATCCATAATAGCGGTAAATTCTGACATCTTTAACCAGAAATGAGCTCTAAACGGCTGCGCTTGTATTTGTAAACATTTGACTACAACACAAATTGTGTATGGATCAGTATTGTGAACAACTTCGATGAAAACATATAGAGAAACACTTTCGCATGTCGAGATGTACATGATATGTGTGTGTGCTGGCGCTCACCAGCTGCTTCACGGGCACACGCGACATGACCAATAACTGTGAACGCGACGTGTCAAGCAACTGAAAGCAAAGCTTGAAGATAAACAAACAATGGCTTATCCTTAGCATCTTATGGATAATTATTTACACAGTTGGCATTAAGATGAACATAGAAACGTTATCTGACTAATATCTAGCAGCTAAATGTGTCTTGAAAAATATTCAAAGGCTTTTATCCTTATAAACCACACGAACGTGAATGCGTCTGACTGTTGTGATTGGCTAAAGCCGGCGTCTCACGTCAACACGTTCTAGACATGCACGCGCTCTTTACGGCAATCTTCCTTCTGCGTTCACACAGCGCAGCATTCTGGTAAATTACCGGTAATGTTACAAATTCTCTTACCGGAAAACAGCAGGAACTAATTTAGCGGTATTTTCAAAAAGGGCCTGTTCACACATACAACCTTTCCAGAAAATTGTCGGTAAATTTCCGGAAAGGTCTGTATGTGTGAAAGGGGCTTATGACTTTTATGTAGGCAAGCTAGTAAGCATGCATTAATTCACACAAACCGTTTCCACTATACACACCATTTAGATGCCGCTGAAAAACATCAAATGTACTGTTTGTGTGGAGACTGTTTAGTGTGATTAGAAATGACCCATTTCTTTCTGCAAAATCATTTTTGCTATTTGTTTATTTATTTTATTTAACTTAACATTTTGTTGTTTGGTTTAACGTTCAAAATAAATCAAACCAGACTGTGTTGCAAACACATAAGTTATTTTTTTCAGGATTTAAACTAATAAACAACCAATACTGTCCTACTTACATTCTGCGGAATCTCCAAACAGCCAAACCTGCATGCAGGACAGTAGTGATGTGACGTTGTGCGCTGAGGCTTCGAAGTAAGTATAAAAAAAATAAACAATACATGTGTGTGTGTGTGTGTGTGTGTGTGTGTGTGTGGATTTTTCCCAGAGATGGGTTGCGGCTGGAAGGGCATCCGCTAAGTAAAAAAGTGCTGGATAAGTTGGCGGTTCATTCCGGTGTGGCGAACCCGGATTAATAAAGGGACTAAGCCGACAAGAAAATGAATTAATAATTTAATTTAATTTAATTTAATTTAATTTAAAATGTTGATACTGCATGAACAGTTGAAATAAACAACATTTTGTATTTTATTGCATTTCAGGTAACTGTAATATTTGACTCAAAAATTAATTTAATATTAGTTTGTTTTTAGTTTTGAATAGCAATAATAACAATAGACAACAGCCTTGATAAATACTTCTAAAAAGATGTTTAACATTTGATCATGTGATTCCCTCAATTGTCAGTAAATCACACTAAAACCTGATCAGAAAAAAACAATCAAGAACATTTTACTCATGTTCTTGACTCATGTTCTTGATTGTTCTTGATTTTACTACCTTCGTATTGCAAAAAACAGGAAATTTAAAATGAGGGGGAAAAAAGAGGCATTTATATACAATGAAAATATTTATTTACTATTATTATAATGCAGAGATAATAAAAAAAAAACACTCTAATTTTAGTTAAGGTTATGCATAAAAAATATGCAGATTTGATTTTAGATTATTTAGATTTAGGTTTCATTTATTCATTTACTTTCCTTTAGCTTAATCTCTTTATTCATCAGGGGTCATCAGGGGTGAGGTGACGGTGCTGACCACTGAGCCACCGTGTCACCGCTAGGTTTAGTTTTGTGTTATGTAAACAAACATTGAAAATGCCTAGATGACTGGCTGAAATAAAACATTTTTGCATTGATAAGATTTCTGTTAACTTTAATGTTTGATGGAAAAGATAACTTGTCATTTGTTTGTAGTTTTAATTAAAGATTATAACAATAAATGACAGTCTCAATAAATAATTCCAAAAAAACATTGTACATGTCAACAAAAAGACATTCATGAAACTGTACATGCTGGTTCTTGTTACTAAAGCAAAAAATAAATAAAAAATAAATTCAAATAAAATGAATGAATAAATAAAAACAATAATAATAATAATTAGGATTAAACAAATAAGTAATAAAATAATAATAATAATAATAGTAATAATAATAATAATAATAATGAAATAAATAAAATTATAAAAATGCTAAAATAATAATAATAATAATAATAATAATAAAAAAATAATAATAAATAAACAAATAATAATTATTAAATAAATTAATAAAATAATAAAAATTAATAAAATAATAATACAACAACAACAATAATAATAATAAATAAATAAATAATAAAATAATTATATGATGATAATAATAATGTTAATAACAATAAAACAATACAAATAAATATTAATATAATAATAATAATAATAATAATAATAATAATAATAATAATAATACATAAATAAATACTAATAAAATAATAAAAATAAAATAATAATAATAGTAATAATAAAAAAAAATTTAATAAGGATTAAATAGATAAGTAATAATAAAATAATAATAATAATAGTATTAATAATATTAATAATATTAATAATAATAATGAAATAAATAAAATTGTAAAAATGCTCAAAATAATAATAATAATAATAATAATAATAATAATAATAATAATAATAATAATAATAATTAAATAAAAATAAATAAACAAATAATAATTATTAAATAAATTAATAAAATAATAAAAAATTATAAAATAATAATACAACAACAACAACAACAATAATAATAAGTAAATAAATAATAAAATAATTATATGATGATAATAATAATGTTAATAATAATAAAAATAAATATATAAGTAAATAAGTAAGTAAATAAATAAATACATAAACAAATAAATAAATAAATAAATAAATAAATAAATAAATAAATAAATGACCTGTTAATAGGATTCCTCAAAGCATCTGTCTCGCTTCATAACAGCCAGAAATCAGGGGGAAAACAGTCAGGAACAATTAGTGACAAACACTAACGTGGCGTTCAGCCTTATCTCCCGTACAGCTCAACAACACAGCATGTTTTGCTTGTGTTCTGCGGTTTAATGCTGATGTTTAACAGCAGACTTTATCAATGTTTGCCGATACTCAGAGTTCCAGAAAGAAATAAAATAAGTGTTTCCCATCTACATCAAGAACTATTTCTGGTCTCTAGATACGCCTCGGGTCCTTCACTGCACATCTGTGGGGATTTTTGCTCATTTATCATCAAGAACTTACATAAATAAAGGCACCAAAGGGACAGTTCACACACACAAGAATGAACATTAGCTGTTAAATTAGATGCCGTTCACATTATAGTCTGTTTTCATTTTAAAATGCTTTCATTTTATTATGGGGAATACTAATTTGTTTCTTGTATTTTGCTTCTTAAATCTTCAATGTATCACAAGAATGCACAGGTAATCATTTTGCCATTGACTTGTGTTTTAAGCAGGACCACAATTTCAGCTAAAGTGTTCTTTAATCTTCAGTTTACTAGCAAAGTCATGTTGAATATCTTGAACAGCCTGAGGGTGATTGAATTACCAGACCATTTTCATTGTTGTTTGAACTTTCCCATTCCTAAACTGCAGCTCATTTCTGGCCCACACATTCATCCAAATGACGATTAAACAGATGAACATACTACAATCAACCCAAGTCACACTCTTTCCATCTCCGTATGCACCTGACACTTTTATATAAGCACCTATACTTTTTGAAAAACATTAAGCGATTCTGAGAGTGCTTCATGTGGGTTTGACAAACCACCAGTAGGACACGCACTCTACTCTCCGTATGTACCAGACACTTTCTTATCAACACTTTATATTTCTGGAAAAACTTAGAGAAATTCCAATGGTGGGTTTATAGCATCAAGCACGGGTGATTTACATATCAGGTCAATAACCCTTTTCAACATACAGACCTTTCCAGAAATTTACCGGCAATTCTCTGGAAAGGTCTGTATGTGTGAACAGGCCCTTTTTGAAAATACCGCTAAATTCATTCCGTCTGTTTTCCGGAAAGAGAAGTTGTAACATTACCGGTAATTTACCAGAATGCTGCGCTGTGTGAATGCAGAAGGAAGATTGCCGGAAAGAGTGCGTGCATGTCTAGAACACGCTGATGTGAGACGTCTACTTTAGCCAATCAGAACAGTCAGACGCATTTACGTCCGCGCGGTTTATGAAAATAAAAGTCGTTGAATATTTTTCCAGACACATTTAGCTGCTAGATGTTAGTCAGATAACGTTTATATGCTACTTCTTAATGCACAAGAAAGTTTTTACTACAAAAGTTTTGCAAACACGTTTTATACCATTTTAAATATATTTTTGTGCATGCTGTATTAGTGCACATACATCGTTTACTCATAGTAGTCACATGATCATAATGCAGCACGCATTTTGGTTGGGCTAGCCTTTGCAGCTGGACATTGCTTTACAATGCCCTTGTTGGGTGAACATTAGCCAGCGGGGGAGTGTCTTTTGTCTCTCGATGTGTGAATTATTCATGACCATTGTCACTTCTGCGCATACAGTATTCTGAATGTAAATCATTGTAATGTTTTCTTTAAGTGAGAGAACAGAATAATTTTCACATAATGGTGAAGAAAACTGTTATGTCCTTTTTGATGTTAATATTAAACTAGGAGTAAATGACATAACATACAATAGTTTAATGTGTGACAAGCGGATGGAGAAAGAAACTAAAAACCAAATATCACTGCAATTATTTATTGCCCATACATCCAATGAAACCAGTGAAAATGTATTATACAGTGAAAGAAAAATATTTACAATGATTAAATAATGAATTACCTGGGGGGAGATGAAGTAGTTGAATGTGCCTAAATCAAAGAAATAAATATAACAAAACTCAGTAACTGTTTTCGCCAAACTAAACTAAATATGAAAAGAAAAGCATGAAAAGAAACATCTTCAATGTACCAAACGTCTTAACTAGGCAAGGCAAGGCAAGTTTATTTATATAGCACATTTCATACACAGTGGCAATTCAAAGTGCTTTACATAAACAAGAATAAAAGAAACAAGTAAAATAAAAATAAAAACAAATAATAAAAATGCGTAAAAACAAAACATAAAAACAGGTAAAATGTGATATAAAAGAATGAAGAAGAAGAGAAAAACATGATAGTGCAATCTGTCGGACGCAGCACAGTGCTCATTCAGTAAAGGCACAGCTAAACAGATGTGTGTTCAGTCTTGATTTGAATGTGCCTAATGTTGGAGCACATCTGATCATTTCTGGAAGCTGATTCCAGCAGTGAGGGGCATAGTGGCTAAAAGCTGATTCACCCTGCTTTGACTGAACTCTTAGAACTTCTAGTTTATATGATCCTAATGATCTGAGTGATCTGTTGGGTTTGTATTCAGTGAGCATATCTGTGATGTATTGAGGTCCTTGGCCATTTAGTGATTTATAGACCAGTAATAATACTTTAAAATCTATTCTGAATGTAACTGGCAGCCAGTGTAAAGACCTGAGGACAGGTGTGTTGTGCTCTGATTTTCTGGTTCTGGTTAGAATTCTGGCTGCAGCGTTCTGGATGAGCTGCAACTGTCTGACTGTCTTTTTAGGAAGACCAGTGAGGAGTCCATTACAGTAATCCACCCTGCTGCTGATAAAAGCATGAACAAGTTTCTCTAAATCTTCACTAAAAACAAAGCATCTGATTCTTGCTATGTTTTTGAGATGATAGTATGCTGATTTACTGACTGCTTTGACATGACTTTTGAAAGTCAGATCTGACTCAAGAGTCACACCAAGATTCTTGACCTTATTTTTATTTATTTTTTTGTCGTTTCATGCATGTGTTACAGGTACGAACGGCATTGGAGGATCTGCATTTCGTGCTGATAACTTTGGCCGCTGATGCTGGGTTTGCTCCACAAATCACTGGTTTTGTTTTTAGTTAGAACTAAACTGCTCTAACTAAAAACAAAACATACAGAAAACAGCACATTCTCCTGAACCTAATGAACTAATACAAAACATCAATCTGAGTGTTGTATATGTACTGTACATCGCGCGACTTACTCACTCCTACACCTCTCCGAGGCATCACTCAAACATGTCAGTTACTGGACAAGTTCACAAGCAAATATATTGCATTATTAAATCGCAAACTTTAGACAAGATCATTAAACAAGCAAAACACATTCTCCCAGACTAGCCCTCGCAAGAGAGACTGTCCTCACAGAGATCCACAGAAAGAATAAGAGCGAGAAGTGGCGAGAAGGAAAGAGACAGAGAGAGAGAGAGAGAGATCGCCATTGCAGTTTGGGCTCGGCTTTTAAACGCTACGCCAACCAGCGATTGGTGGCGCAAACCCAACGTCAGCGGCCAACGTCATCAGCACAAAATGCAGATCCTCCAATGCCGTTCGTACCTGTAACACATGCATGAAACGACACACCCACATACAAACGAACGCAAACACTTATCCAAAATACGTTCTTCAAGGGAACGTTACAAAAATATTCTAGCCTACAAGACTGGTTACTTAAAAGTCTTGTTCAGGCGCATTCAGTTTGGTTTTTTGAACCTTTTTTCAGCTACATTTTTTTCTCCAAAAGCTACTAACCAAATATTGTTTTTTTTTCTCTAAGAAACCCTAGTATGTACATCGATATGTCTAACATATTAATGTAGCAGTTTGTGCTGAATGCACAAAAATAAAATAAAAATACACGTAGGCCAATACTATGTAATACGTAGCTGAAATAACATATTAGTTTGCAGTTTGCTTATAGGGCCAACAGGAGCACTGTGGATGCCTCTCTTACTCTCTTGAACAAAGTTCAACATCATCTAGACAGGCCAAATACGTATGTTAGAATACTTTTTATGGATTTCTCAGCTGCTTTTAATACTGTTCAACCTAATCTTCTTTTAGAACGTCTTTATATGGCCACAGCCATGTCACCCTGCAGCCGGTTACTCACTGAAGCTAAGCAGGGCTGAGCCTGGTCAGTACCTGGATGGTAGACCACTAGGGAACACTAGGTTGCTGTTGGAAGTGGTGTTAGTGAGGCCTGCAGGGGGCGCTCAACCTGTGGTCTGTGTGAGTCCTAATGCCCCAGTAAAAGTGAAGGGGACACTAGACTGTCAGTGGGCGCCGTCTTTCGGATGAGACGTTAAACCGAGGTCCTGACTCTCTGTGGTCATTAAAAATCCCAAGGCACTTCTTGTGAAAGAGCAGGGGTGTAACCCCGGTGTCCTGGCCAAAGTCCCTCTATCGGCCCTTACGATCATGGCCTCCCAATCATCCCCTCTCCACCGAATTGGCTCTATCACTGTCTCTCCACTCCACCAATCGCTGGTGTGTGGTGAGCGCACTGGCGCCGTTGTCCTGTGGCAGCCGTCGCATCATCCAAGTGGATGCTGCACACTGGTGGTGGTGTGGAGAGACCCACCTCATGATTGTGAAGCGCTTTGGGTGTATTGCCATACACAATAAATGCGCTATATAAATACACATTACATTACATTACATATAATTTAGGAGTAAGTAACTGGTTGATTATATGGATCAGAGAGTTTTTAAAAAACCGACCACTACGTGTCTGTGTTAATCATGCTATGTCTGACTGCTCTGTTTTAAATATAGGGGTACCTCAGGGATGTGTACTATCACCTCTTTTATTTTCTATATATATTAATGAACTGCAGTGCAATATTGATGACAATCTCACACTCATAAAATATGCTGATGATCTGGCATTGGTTTCCTGTCAGGAAGAAATGAATAGCTCCTTATATTTTAGATATATTGATAGTATTATAGATTGGTTTGGCAAAAGTTCATTACACCTAAATATTGGGAAAACAAAAGAGTTATGTCTGGGGAGTCAAACAAGAAGAGTAGATACTGGACTTTTTAAACCAGTCACCATAGACGGACAAATAATAGAGCAGGTTTCAAATTTCAAGTATTTAGGCACAATTATTGACAATAAATTGAATTTTAATAGTAATGTAGAGGCGGTCTATAAGAAAGCAAGTCAGCGCCTCTATCTCCTCCGCAAATTGAGAAGTTTTAATGTTAGTACACAGACTTTAAACTTGGCATATAGATCACTTATAGAGAGTGTTCTCACATATAATATTGTTTCATGGTTTGGTAACACAACACTTAAACAGAAAAAGAAATTAGCGCAAATTATCAACCAGGCAAATAAGATAACTGGTCACAAACAGAATTCATTGCAGATTTTATTTGACTCTTTTATGGAAAAAAGAGCAGTGATTTTTAAAGATAATACATTTACATTTACATTTAGTCATTTAGCAGACGCTTTTATCCAAAGCGACTTACAAATGAGGACAAGGAAGCAATTTACACAACTAAGAGCAACAATGAATAAGTGCTGTAGGCAAGTTTCAGGTCTGTAAAGTCTAAGAAGGAAGGTATTAGTAGTATTAGTTTTTTTTTTTTTTTTTTTTTTTACAGTTAGTGTGATATTCAAAGAGGCAATTGCAGATTAGGAAGTGAAGTGGAGACTAAATAGTTGAGTTTTTAGTCGTTTCTTGAAAGCAGCGAGTGACTCTGCTGTTCTGATGCAGTTAGGGAGTTCATTCCACCAACTGGGCAGATTGAGCGTGAGCGTTGGCGAAAGTGATTTCTTCCCTCTTTGGGATGGAACCACGAGGCGACGTTCATTCACAGAACGCAAGTTTCTGGAGGGCACATAGATCTGCAGAAGTGAGAGCAGATAAGAAGGAGCAAGGCCAGAGGTCACTTTGTAGGCAAACATCAGAGCTTTGAATTTGATGCGAGCAGCAACTGGCAGCCAGTGCAAACGGACTAGCAGCGGAGTGACATGTGCTCGTTTAGGTTCATTGAAGACAACTCGTGCTGCTGCATTCTGGAGCAGTTGAAGAGGCTTGATAGAGTTAGCTGGAAGCCCAGCTAGTAGAGAGTTGCAGTAATCCAGTTTGGAGAGAACAAGAGCTTGAACAAGGAGTTGAGCTGCATGTTCAGATAAGAAGGGTCGGATCTTTCTGATGTTATAGAGTGCGAATCTGCACGATCGAGCAGTTCTAGAAATGTGGTCAGAGAAGTTTAGTTGGTCATCAATCGTTACTCCAAGGCTTTTCACCATTTTGGATGCAGTAATGGTTTGCCCCATCCATCTGGATTGAAAAGTTATGGTGTAGAGTCGGGTTGGCAGAAACTACAAGCATTTCCGTTTTTGCGAGGTTCAGCTGAAGATGATGATTTTTCATCCAGTGTGAAATATCCAACAGGCAGGCTGAGATACGAGCTGGAACCGAGAGATCATCAGGATGAAAAGAGAGGTATAGCTGGGTATCATCAGCATAGCAGTGGAAGGAGAATCCATGTCTCTGGATGACTGGTCCTAGAGATGATGTGTAGATGGAGAAGAGAAGTGGCCCAAGAACAGAGCCTTGAGGTACCTCCCCTTCACATCCCCTTCACTCAGCATTTGAATTGCTATCATCAGGATGCAGGTTTAGAATTCCTAAAGCACGAAGAAATGCCTATAAAAAGTCATTTATCCCAATGGCAGTTGTTGTTCTAAACCGGATCAATGTTTGTAGTGAATGAGGTGGTTACCAAGTATGATTTGCAGTATTGTGCATGGGGCTAATTTGGTTTTTAAACTTTTAACTTATGTTGTTGTGTTGATAAGTGTTATTGTGTCGTTGTTGTATGTTTGTAATTGTTGTCCTAAATCCAGTGTTGAAGACAAATTTCCTTTCTGTGTCAAGCAGAGTGGACAATAAAGTTTAAACTAAACTAAGCACAAATGTCAGGGCATGTCAAACATCTTAGGGGCCCCAAACTCTCCTCAGACCTCAGAGAGTTAATATACTGCTACTCTCTGATGATTTCAAGTGCTTCTTCTATCCTCACTCATAAGTCGCAGTGGATAAATGCATCTGCTTAATGAGTAAATGTGAATGTATGGATAAATAACACCACTTTACACCATCTCCAACAGCTAGAGCTCTCACTTTGCTCTTCAGCTTCGGCGTGAATAAGTAAACTGCATGTCAACACACAATGCTGCAACAACTTATTTCGAAGAACGATGAGGCCACACACTCCTTCAGAGCCCGAAAAAAAACGAGACCAGGGCCATTTATTTAAACAAAACACTTTGCCAATTTGTCCTCCCGTGCGCAGGCCCAGCAGAAGCTAATTGATTCGGGCACCCGGAGGTTTCTGACATCTGTCAAGCGGAGCACCCGGACTGGAGACGGCAGCCGTACTTCCATATCCTAGCACATTTACAGGCCAAACATCCGGCTGGCGCTGCGGGACGAGCTGCAGTCTGGATGAATGGACGTCTCTTACATTAAAAACCAACTGGAACGGCTAAAAATTGAAGCGCTCATTTTAAATATATCGGAGTCTTTATTAATACAGACCACCCATCATGAAGGCAGACGGCAGAGTCCGCAAAGTAAACCGTGTCAACAAAATGTAATGAAAAAGGTAACCGGGTAAACAGAGGTATGAAAATAAAAACAGCTTTGGGTAGTTTAGCTTGCTGAGGGTTTTCTGGCAGAACACACAGATCTAAAATTAAATAATAACTTCAGTCAAGTTTCACTAAATGGAGCGCAATGTTGATGGAAATGCAGGTTTTAAAGTAAAACTGATTTACTCATTAAAAAAAAAAAAACATACTGATTCGAAAAACCTCACAAAAAAGTTTTATTTATTTATTTTAATATATTTCTAAATTAAAATATATAGATTATTATATATAAAATCAAAATATTGATACAAAGAAGTGATAAAGAATTATCACATTGATCCATTAATGTTAAGAATATATGTTAAAAATTATTTATTGATTAAAATTTTTATTATCGATTTGTTGATTATGGAATTTTTTATTTAGTAAAAAATAATAAAGTATAAAATAAATGTAATTAATTAAATAAAAACAATTTAATGCAATGTAAATCTTAAAATCTTAAGTAAAACATTTAATAAGTAATATCACAAACAGATTTCTGGGAGAAAAAAAATCTAATTGACAAAAAAATTGTTTATTAAAGCTTTTATTGTTATTTGTTTGGGTAAAATTGTATTTATTTTAATTTTTTGATTTAGTAAATATTTAAATCATTTATTGCAATGACAATCAATATTTTTTTTCTTGCTTTTTTGCAGCAATCTTTAAAAAGAAAATTCACGATTTCTAAAATCTTAAGTAAAAACATAAAATAAATAATACCACAAACAGATTTCTGGAAAAAAAAATCTTATAATTGACAAAAAAAAAGTTTCTAAAAGTTTTTATGGTTGTTCAGAGTTAATTTATTTTAATTTGTTTATTTACAATAAATTAATATACAATAAAATATAATTATAAAAAAGATGAACGATTATCACACTAAACCATTAATATTAAGAATAAATTTTAAAGATTATTTGTTGAATGAAGTTGTTTTCATTTTATTGTGTCAATTTAGTTTAAACATTAAATAATCTAATGCAATATGAATCAATCTTTTGTAGTAGTAATTGAATTAAAAAAAATCTTAAGTGAAACATATAATAAATAATATCACAAACAGATTTCTGGAAGAAAAAAAAATCATAAAATTGACAAAAGGTTTTTTTGTAAAATTTGTTGATTAAAGTTTTTATTGATTATTTGCTTGAATAAAGTTATATTTATTTTAATTTGTTGATTAAGTTAAAATTAAATTATTTAATGCAATGAGAATCAAGAATCATACTTATAAATATGAATTATAAAAAGTAAATATATAAATAAATATAAAATAGTTTAATTTAAAATTTTGGTAATTAAAATGATAAAAGTATTTGAATTATTATATAATAAAATTATTTGTTGATTAAAGTTTTATTTTAATTTCTTGATTTACTTAAAAATGTAATAATTTTATGTATAGAGAATCAATCTTTTTTTGCAGCAGCAATTTTTTTATCTGACCAATTATAAATAATAATAATTAAAAATATGAATGATAAAATTTATAAATATAAAATTATAACTATAATATAAAATTAATATAATATAAAATATAAAAGATATAAAAATATAATTAAAACTATACATTATAATTAAAATGAATATATAATACAGAATTATTTGTTAATTAAACTTTTTTATTCATTTTATTTCTTAATAAAAAAAAAAGCAATTTAATGCAATAAGAATCGATCTTTTTTTGTAGCAGCATTTTGATTTTCATTTGTTTCATTTGGCCCGATATAAATTATATAATTATAAATATTTAATTATAAACACAATATAAAATGAATATAATATAAAAACTCAAATTAATACAATAATTATTATACAATATAATTAAAATTAATATATGATATAAAATGATTTATTTGTTGATTAAGGTTTTTATTGTTGATTTGTTGATAGAAGTTTTAAATTATTTTTAATTTCTTGGTTTAGTTTAAAAATTAAATAATTGAATGCAATGAGAATCACTCTCATTTTTGCAGCAATTTTTTATGACCAATAATAAATTACAATAATTATAAATATGAATTTTAAAAGAAATACATAAAATAAATATAATATTAAACCTAAAAATTAATATAATTAAAATTCTAAAATTAAAATTAATATATAATATCAAATTATTTGTTGATTAAAATTTTTATTTATTTGAATATTTTATTTTCTTGATTTAGATTAAAAAATAAATAATTCAATGCAATGAGAATCAATCTTTTTTTTGCAGCAGCAGCTATTTTTTATTTCATAATTATAATGATAAATTTCATAATTATAATATGAATTATAAAAATTATAAATATAAAATTATAAATGCATTATAAAATATATTATACAATTAATATAATTAAAATGATAAAATATAAAATTATAAAATTAATAACAAAACTATTTGTTAATTAAAGTTTTTAATATGAAATTAATATAATATAAATAATAAAACTATATATATAAATTATAAAAACTATTATAATATAAAGTAATATCACCAAACAATATGGTGAAAAACATCATCACAAACAATTTGCTGGGGAAAAGAAAAATCTTTTATAGACGACAAAAAAATAATATATGCAATAGTTTAGTTAATAATAATAATAATAATAATAATAATAATAATAAAATAATAATAATAATAATAATAATAATAATGAATTAGTGATAAAGAGCTGATTTTAGATAACATTGTGTAATTTCTAATTACACATAATAATAATAATAATTACTCAATTACTTGTGTATTAATAATTTAACTTGTAATTCAAGAATTAAAATCACTGCTTACATCCAATAGAATCTATTGAGAATCAGCAATAGGAATAAAATAAATTAGAAAAAAAAAATCAAACATTACATAACTCAATGAACTAAAAACATTGGTTTAATTTATATATGGGGGATTAAAATATAACCTAGACAAGTGTTCAGACAGATATGGTAAAATGGTCTGAAATGAGGTGTTACCCACATGAATGCGAAAAAAAACACACGGCTCAAGTACCTAAAGGGACATCAGGTGAAAAATGTTTCTGCCTTCTGCGAGAGCAAAAGAAAGCGCTGAACTTGACTTCACCAGCTGGGCTACTGGTCATTAAATTGATTTGTACACTGGACTCATAAATGCCTTCATTAGAAAGCGAGATGTGGGCAATTTTCATGCGCACTAATCAAATTTACAGCGGTGGTCCGAACTGAAAGAGTTGTATAGAGCAAAACTGCTGTCTCTGCAAAAAAACACAAGACCCCGGAGACTGATAGAAAGACTGGAATAAGAGAAAGTCCAGAGGAAAGCAGAGTCTGCCAACATCTGCACCTGGAGCTCCAGAAACACACTGAGGAGGACTGATGCTGGATTAACAGCTTCCCACGCAGATTACACAGCGGCAACTACACAACTTTAACTTGTATTTTAAGATGTAAGAGTTCAGATAAGGACATTGTGCTGTAGACGGCAATGTGACTCGATTAAAGAAAGTATTTTTACTGAAAGAACAAAACTACTTTAAGACTGATTTTAGTATTCAGCTGAAGCACATCGTCATGTGTAGCTAGACATGAATTGGAAATTCAATACTCTATTTAGAGACAAAAGTCCAAATTTAAAGATTTAAACTGTCAGAAAAAAAGTGTTATGTGCAATTCTGCAGTTTTTTTGTTTCCTAAGAATTATTATTATAAATATTCTTCTTCTTCTTCTTCTTCTTCTTCTTCTTCTTCTTATTATTATTATTATTATTATTATTATTATTATTATTATTATGGAATTAAAGGCCTTTTCACAATTCTGTCTGTTTTGCCCTCTGAATAACATTTTTAAATGAGTTTTATTTATATCAAATATTAAATATATTATATATTAAATTGATATTTTATTTATATTTTTGCAAATCCATTATCTTCCTTCAATTTCGTTTTTTTCCTTTTCTAATCATTTTTAATGATGATAATATTTTACAGTTTTGTTTGTTTGGTTGGTCTTATAGTTGGTCGATCCTTTGGTTGATCGGTTGCTCCTATGGTTGCTTGGTCCTATGGTTGGTCGGTCGGTCATTCGGTCGGCGGATCCTATGGTTGCTTGGTCCTATGGTTGGTTGCATGCTTGGTTGGTTGGTCCATTGGTCAGTCGGTCACCTGCTTGCTTGCTTGGCTCTATGGTTGGTCCTATGGTTGATCGGTTGCTCCTATGGTTGCTTGGTCCTATGGTTGGTCGGTCGGTCGGTCGGTTGGCGGATCCTATGGTTGCTTGGTCCTATGGTTGGTTGCATGCTTGGTAGGTTGGTCCAATGGTCAGTCGGTCACCTGCTTGCTTGCTTGGCTCTATGTTTGGTCCTATGGTTGGCTGCTTGCTTGGTCCTATGGTTGGTGCTATGATTGCTTGGTCCTATGGTTGGTGATATGCTTGCTTGCTTGCTTAGTCCTATGGTTGGTCCCTATGGTTGGTTGCTTGCTTGCTTGGTCCTAAGGTTGGTGCTATGGTTGCTTTGTCCCATGGTTGGTTGCTTGGTCCTATGGCTGGTTGGTTGCTTGCTTGGTCCTATGGTTGGTCGGTCGGTGGGTCTTTAGGTTGGTTGGATTGTCCTATGGTTGGTTGGTTGGTTGGTCCATCGTTCAGTCGGTCACCTGCTTGCTTGCCTGGTTTAATGGTTGGTCCTGTGGTTGGTTGCTTGCTTGGTCCAATGGTTGGTGCTATGGTAGGTTGGTCCTATGGTTGGTGATATGCTTGCTTGCTTGCTTAGTCCTATGGTTAATCCTATGGCTGTTTGCTTGCTTGCTTGGTACTGTGATTGGTGTTATGGTTACTCGGTCCTACGGTTTGTTTCTTGGTCCTACGTTTGGTTGGTCGGTCGGTGGGTCCTATGGTTGGTTGGTTGCTTGGGTCCTATGTTTGGTTGATTGCTTTGTCATATGGTTGGTTGGTTTCTTGGTCCTATGGTTGGTTGATTGGCTGATGGGTCCTATGGTTACTTGGTTGGTTTGTCCTACGGTTGCTTGGTTGCATGCATGCTTGGTTGGTTGGTCCATCGGTCAGATGGTCATCTGCTTGCTTGGTTCTATGGTTGGTCCTACGGTTGGTTGCTTGGTTCTATGATTGGTACTCTGGTAGGTTGGTCCTATGGTTGTTGATATGCTTTCTTGCTTACCTCTCAAAGCAATGACTTTTCCCCCTCAGAATATCAACTTTATCTTTCTTTTCCAGTTGCTTACATAGTTTGCCAAGTTGTATGTATCTGAATTGTATATTCTGAAATTTGAGTTCTTTAGGTTCTTTATGTTAATTTTTATTTCTTGCGATTGCGGTTGGTTCTATGGTTTGTTGGTTGGTCCTATGGTTGGTTGGTCATATGTTTGGTCATATGGTTGGTGATCTTGTAAAATTGCAATTAAGTTATTTCCCTCTCAAAGCAATGACTCCCCCCCCCACAGAATATGGTTGGAGATATATTTATTTTCTACTTTTTTTTAACTGGCACAAATAAGCTTGAAATTCTAAAATCCTGCATATTTAATAACATTATGCTATATGAAAAAACATTTTTTGGCATTTACAAAATTATTTTGCACCAATTATATTTCCCGAACACTGAATAATATAGTAACCTAGAGTATACATATTGGTTTTATTTACTTTAAAACATTAGCCTAAATTGTATTTTAATTAACTGTTCTTTGGAAGAGTCCTTGTTACAGTGTTATTTAACATATATGAACCTACTATATGGTTGGTGTTAGAATGAGGGTTCCAGTAGGTTTAGTATTAGTTGAATGTAATTATGCATATCGAATAATCACAATTGTAATAATAATAATTAGGATTGTAATCACTATAGTAAGTGCATGGAATGTGTAACAAAGACACATCAAAAAAATCTATAAATAAATTCACATATTAAGCAAACAATTGCATGTAAGCACTTTTTACAGTTTACTGAAACATGTCTAGATGTTGTATATTTCAAATTCCCATGACTCCATTGAGTCAATCATAGAGATGCAGCCTTAAATAACAACATAAACCTATCTGTCATGTTAAATTGCTGGAGATCACAAATGATGCATACTGTTCTAGAGGTAAAACAGCAGTATATTACATACAGTATGATGTCGAGCACTAGAGGTCACTGTAAGGATCCCATAAACACGTCTGTATAGCAGACAATAGAAGATGCTCCACTAAACACAGACTCACAGTCAGACCTTAATCCTGATACTTCAGAGTCAAAGACCTTCTGTCGTGACATAAGCAGACGGTGACTCAGTGTGCATTCTGCTGAGTCACAGTCACATGCTCAACTCCAGCCACAGCAAACACTGAAGACTGAAGCTTTCCTCAAACACACTGATTCCAGATCAGATATCAGGCTCCAAATGTGTTTATCAAACTTCATGTTGATGCTTTGAAATTCCCGTCAGACAGCGTGCATAGTGCAAAGCAAATGTTGTTTGGAGAGGTCTACATTTCTAACATCAAAATAAAGGAAATGTAAAATGGAGGACTAAAATATTAGCCCTGCTGTGAAATTTGAAACCTTTTTAAATATCTCTCAAGTGCTGCTTAACAAATAATGAAATTATTCACAGTATTTCCTACTGTACTTCTCTTCTGGAGAACGTCTTTTTTATTTTAGTTTGGACAGAATTGTAAAATGTTTTCAAACAAGTGTTATATATAAACAATAAGTAAATAAGACAAATTATAAAAGTTTTATTCTGTACATAAACACTCACCGGCCACTTTATTAGGTACACCTGTCCAAGTGCTCTTTAACGTAAATTTCTGATCAGCCAATCACATGGCAGCAACTCAATGCATTTAGGCATGTAGACATGGTCAAGACGATCTGCTGCAGTTCAAACAGAGCATCAGAATGGGGAAGAAGGGGATTTAAGTGACTTTGAACATGGCATGGTTGTTGGTGCCAGACAGGCTGATCTGAGTATTTCAGAAACTGCTGATCTACTGGCATTTTCACACACAACCATCTCTAGGGTTTACAGAGAATGATCTGAAAAAGAGAAAACATCCAGTGAGCGGCAGTTCTGTGGGCACAAACGCCTTGTTGATGCCAGAGGTCAGAGGAGAATGGCCAGACTGGTTCCAGCTGTTAGAAAGGCAACAGTGAACTTTTAAGCACTCGTTACAACCGAGGTCTGCAGAAGAGCATCTTTGAACACACAACACGTCCAACCTTGAGGCGGATGGGCTACAGCAGCAGAAGACCACACCAGATGCCACTCCTGTCAGCTAGTTAGTATCGAGCATTGTGTCAACGCTACAGCCTACCTGAGTATTGTTGCTGACCATGTCCATCTTTTTATGACCACAGTGTATCCATCTTCTGATGCTACTTCCAGCAGGCTAACACTCTATGTCATAAAGCGCAAATCATCTCAGAGTGATTTCTTGAACATGACAATGAGTTCACTGTACTCAAAGGGCCTCTACAGAAACCAGATCCTCAATTCAATAGAGCATCTTTGGGATGTGGCTGAATGGGAGATTCGCATCATGGATGTGCAGCCGACAAATCTGCAGCAACTGTGTGATGCTATCATGTCAGTACGGAGCAAAATCTCTGAGAAATATTTCCAGTACCTTGTTGAATCGATGCCATAAAGGAATAAGGCAGTTCTGAAAGCAAAAGGGGTCCAACCCGGTACTAGTAAGGTGTACCTAATAAATTGGCCGGTGAGAGTATTTTCAGATGGTTAAAATATGTGCAATATGTGAATAGTTTTTTTTTTTACTGTACAAATAAGAAATAAAACAATTAATCTAAAATTATTTACAATTAAGTGGTTTCATTGGATATAAAAACCATAAACAGTAATGATCCAGTATGTTAAGGACCATAAGAAAACCGGTAGCACCTGATTAACTTTTTAAGACCAGGTCAAAAAGCACACAGCTATTTTTATAAAAGGAGCAAAAGGAGGAGGACAAAAGTGATAATTATAAAATATAGTACCTGTGTTTGTGTGAAAAAAAAAATGTAAAAACAGATTTTGTATAAGCTTATTGGACTTTAAATTATCACAATTTGCATCTCGTTTTATACCTTTTGTCATTTTTGGATTAATTTCAGCAATAATTAACTGCCCAAAAACAAGTCATATTGGATGCAATGGATGACTTATGATATGATCACCAGGATTAAATAGTTTGTTCCACTGTACTATTTCAATTGCGCTCTATTTTTCATATTACTAGAACAAATCTACAAAAATCTACCATTGATTTTAAAAGTTCGCACTTAGATATTGCTTGATAATAATAGCAGGTTTGGCATGCTGTCCTGGGAGAGAACCTCAGAGATAACTGAGCACAGGGCGCCCGCCTGGTGAATGAGCATGTGAGGGGAGTACAGGATCAGGTAGTTCTAGAGAGCTCCCTCTGGTAAAGAAGAAAAGGAGGAGATGGGGTGGATGGTGGGTTTCTTCATAAAACGAAGATAAGGGAGTAGTTTTAGACAGGCTACTTAAAGTGAGTTTGGATGAATCTGATTGGCTTACTAATGCATTTAGATAAGAGACCAGCTGCGATCGGTCATATCATGTGCTCCTCTTGAAATAAGCTTGTAAAACTTCACTTAGTGAACAAACCATCTCTTTTCACCTACAATGCAAAGCAGATCATGATGAATTATGCATTAGTTCATGCATAACCATGAATACAATTGAACCTAATTCTGCACCATTTGCACCATTATGCATTTAGTAGATGCTTTTATCTGAAGAAACTTTCAGTGCATTAAAGCAATGGTTCTCAAAGTGGGGGTCGGGACCCCCGAGGGGTCGCGGGACAATGAAGGGGGGTCGCCTGGTGATTTAAAAAAATCTAATTATTTTTATTAAACCATAAGAATTACCATATTTTATCCATAACCTACTGAAGAGAAAAAAGTAGTCGTTTATACCATATATAGTTACTATAGTAGCTTATAGTTACTACTTCTATTGGATTGCAACCCCTGGGGTAATTACATTGTATTAAAGACACAGCAATAGCGTCAGATGCAGCAGATTTCATAACACCCGGTTAAACTTTGTGGCCCATTTACAGCTCTCATACATTAAAAAAATTAAAAGAAGAATAGACTTGGGTCCATTGGTGTGTGTGTGCGCCATTGCATGCAAGGTTTCTGTATTTATAACCACCTCAGAGGATATTGGGGGTCGCGAGTCACTGGCATTGTCATTTTGGGGGTAGCGGCCTGAAAAGTTTGGGAACCCCTGCATTAAAGGAACACATAATCAGTTCAATCATTCTCTTGAAATCCAACACTTTGATTTTGCTAGAGCCTCATGCAAGAATCAGAAGTATTGAATAAATGTACACTCAAAGCATAAAAAAAATGTCGTTTTTAACTCTTTCTGGCGTCAAACTGAGCAGAGTCATCGTAAATCAAGAGGCGCTAAGTGACAGACACCCGAGAGAGTGTGTGAGGTGTAAAAATGTAACTCCATCCATGTTTTCTGTCACACACACACTCTCTGACAGAGTGGCGTGAAATGTTTTGCGGGCCATCTGGGAAGGATTTATTGTGCAATTTGGTTTATTACCGCTGTGGTCTTCGTTTAAGTAGCTCGCTCGCAATTACAGTCCGAGCGGCGCTACACCTGGCCTCCGCTAACAATAATAGAGGAAACCTCAAATTAATGAAAGGTTATCACCATCATGCCCTGTTTAGTGCTCGCTGCTGAGACGAGAGGCTTATTTATAGCTCTGCTAAAACACACACCAAAACACTGCCGTGATACCAAAGTGACTGTGTCGTTGTGAGATTGCCAAATGAAGGAAAACACGAGGAGATCAAACACTTCCAAGACTTTACAAGGTGATTATAGGTGGACATGAACAGAGAGTTTCAAAAAAGACTGACAAGATGCAAATCTCAGACATCAAGTAATACTTTTGCTAGATTGAAAATGTACTGTCATTTACATACCAGCCAGCTTTACATGCAAGTCATGCTCTATCAACGTCCTCGTTGTACAACCCCAAATCAGAAAAGGTTAGGACAGTATTAAAAACGTAAATAAAAAAAAGCATTGATTTCTAAATTTACTTTGCAGAGAATACAACAAACATTATTTAATGAGTTCCTCATGGGTTTTTATTTATGTTTTTTATGGGGCAGATACAAAAACAAAACTATCGTCTTATGCTAATGAGGGAGAGATTGTCACTAATGGGCGTGGATGACAAGCACAAAGGGAGAATGTCAATCAAAATCAATATAAAAAATAAATTAATACATTATTACCATTAAAGCTGATTATTTTCACAGACTGTTGCTACCCAACTGGGTTTAAACCCTTATAAAAGTGATTTTTGCAAAATAGGACCCCTTTAAAAAACAAACACTGCAAATATCTCATATATCGTATCATACCGTATCATATATCTAATTATATCTTATCATATTCATTAGCTCTTCACAGCTCAAAAGACTCAAACTGAAGAACAGATGAGCTGCTGAAAAGCACATGAATGAACTAAACACTTGAATAAAGGAGTAAAAGTTTTTACTGTTTCTCATTTTTAAATTAATGAATAGTTTATTTACTTTAACATATATAAAACATTCATGTATGTTTGGTTAGTAGGTTTTGGAGAAAAAAAACGTAGCTTAAATAAGGTCCAAAAAACACACTGAATGTGCCTGAACAAGATTTTTCAGTAACCAGTCTTGTAGACTAGAATATTTACTTCACAATTATGTGGAAATTATTCAGTTCTTTTTATTCAAAGTAAACATTACAATGATTTACATTTTGTAATGTCTATTTTCATATATTTCATATATCATCTCAGCTCTAAGGCTGTGCAATTAATCGAAAATCCGATTTCCATTTCGATTTTGGCTTTTAACGATTATGAAAAGCCATTAATCGAGATAAACGATTATTCCATCACGTACTGCCCCCTATCCAGTTGTACACGTGTGAAAACTCTGCCTCTGCAAAGCTCAGTTCCACGTGAAAGTGACTAAAAGCATGTGCTGTAATGAAACTTTTGCAGCACGGGATGCGCATCATTCATATTTTTAAAAGCGCAAAAGAGCACGTGCTGTTGTGTGTGTGCGCGCCGTGCTTAGCCTCGGACAGGTAGCGTGTGTGTGTGTTTCCGTGCGAGCCGCGCTTAGCCTCAGACAACAGAGCACACACACATCTAATGCGATCTTAATGTGAGCGCTTTAATGGTCAAATACATGCACATTTGTGTCAGAGCGCGGTGTTTAGTGATTATTTATATTAACCCTCATCTGTGTAATAAACAAACAAGTTGAGAATCAAAAGACACGAGAAAGAGAAACCATATCAGAGCCGCACAATTCTTAAAGTGACAGCGTGCGATATTCCTGCTGCTGCCGACTGTTATTATTAATCAATAATAAAATTAAAAATACAGTGAAGATGCTTAAAGCACAGTTTAAACATGACAGATTTAATAACTCATTTCTAATAACTGATTTCTTTTATCTTTGCTATGATGACAGTACATTATATTTTACTAGATGTTTTTCAAGATACTCAGCTTAAAGTGACATTCAAAGGCTTAATTAGGGTAAATAGACAAGTCATTGTATAACAGTAGTTTCTTCTGAAGACAATCAAACATATATATTGCTTAAAGGGGCTAATAATATCGAGCTATTAAAATAGGTTTCAAAATATTCAAACCTGCTTTTATTCTAGCTGAAATAAAACAAATAAGCCTTTCTCCAGAAGAAAGAAATATTATAGGAAATACTGTAAAATAATCTCTGTTAAACATCATTTGGGAAATATATATATATAAAAATAAATTCACAGAAGGGCGAATAATTTTGACTTCAACTGATAATCGTTTTGAATAATCGTGATTATGATTTTTCCTATAATCGAGCAGCCCTAGCTCTAAGCGCGAGTAACAATGATTATGAATAATTCACATCTGGATGGACAAAAGACACTCCCCTACTGGCTAATGTTCACCCATCAAGGGCATTGTAAAGCAATGTCCAGCTGCAAAAGCTAGGCAAAACTAAATGCTTGCTGTATTACTGGCTGTAAGACCATACAAACACTCTGGTTAAACAATATACAGTGCCCAGCATATATAAGTTCATCCTTCAGAAATCTATCTTTTAAATTAGTATTGTAAATAGGAAGCTATACAATATTATATTTGTGCATATACATTAGATTAGTCAGTACTAATGCCAACTCTGGAGCTCATCCAACAAAATAACTTACAATAACGGTCCAAAACTAGTACACCCAAATTGATATGTTATAGAAAAATAATAAATACACATTTAAAAAAAAAAAGAGAACAAATCAAGAAAAGCAAAAAAATTTGAAACATTTTGTTGAAATTTTGGAGGTTGTAATTTGTTTTGTTGCAATATTTAGCTTGAATTTTAATTGTATTATCTTTCAATTTCTAAATATGTATAGTGGCTAAAATATTGTTTTAATAAATAAATCTGTATAATAAATGTTTAGTTTAAATGGACCAAAATACATAGCCTATATTTACTGAGAAATGGATAAAAATTTCATTTTCAAAATGGGCTGTACTCAATAATTCTGAGCAATGTATGTGCACTAATACAGCATGCACAAAAAATATACAAAACTCCATAGACTCCATAGATATATACACTAGATGTCGCATAGGGACCCTGAGCATGCGTCAATAGCGCCACCACATTTGTACAGTGCTCCCAGGACAAATGTCATTCAACCGCACTAGTCAAAACAGTGTTATTACGTGAGGATGCGGGACTTTAGCGCTGTCTACGGGTGTAGTAACGAGCAAACAAAGTAAACAAAGCACAAAGGCAGAACATTTCATAGGTAAGATTAAGTTTTTTACGTTTTTGTATGTTCTGAAATTTTGTGCCCTATAATTAATGATCATATACAGTCACTTACTGCATTCACCACAAGGCAAAGCAGCTCCAACTCGCAGTAAATATTCGGCTTATGCTTTGTTGAATAAAATCAGCAAACAATGCAAAAGAAATATGACAACGAGATGCTGCGCTGCCAGAAACTTGCATTACTGTCGGCCAGTGAAGGAGTCATTCATAACGGAGATTCATTCACAAACGAATCGCTCCCTCCGTCAGTATGAGAAGTGAAAGCAGTAGAGGAGGTGTGTTTCAGGACATGATTAGATCAAATTTAACAGGGAGGGTGGATAGTACATTTCTGTATACACAAACACAAGCTTTTTTGTCAGGAATGGCCGTGCGGTCACTGATCCATCAATGTAGAAAAGTGATGTAAAATGATAATTTTCGTAATTTAAAAAAAAAATGTGCATACTAACATCCAGGAAAATTCCTGATCATAGATATATGTGTATATGTGTATATCTCTGGCTCTGGATGGCCACAGTCCTCCACTGCAGCTTGGTCCTGCATTCATTTCAAAGGAGCGCTACCCTGTACCATTCCTTCCAATAGACAACAACAGGGTAGGCGACATCTAATGTATATATTTATGGCAAAACCTTATTGTGCATTAATCCAGCATTTAAGGTCACAGGTGGTGGCGTAAGCATTACACTGCATATCATACCGTGCATGAATCTATATGTCATGAATAAAATGTGAATTTAAATTAAAGCAACAACAAAAATCCCAATAATAGGCAACAACGTTGTAAATAATGTTCAGTTTCTTCCACAGACTGACTGATTCACTTTATAAGACCATCCCATCATCAAGAGCCACAGGAGTTCATTTTTGTTTTGCCTGAATCTGTTATTTTGACCCTCAAAGTGCCGATAGCTGCTGACTTGCATTTTATGAATAAACAAGGACCACAGGTTCAGCTTAAAATCGTTAATGTTCAAGCACATACGAAGAGTCATTTACATCTGGAATGGCCTGAGCGCAAGTAATCTACCATCAAACTTTAACTTCATTTCATACAGTTTGTTGCTCATACACTGATATCTGATGGGAAACATGTGCATCTATAAATCTGCCCGAGCCAGCAAGCAGTCAACAGTCAACACAAACGCATAAAGCGAACAAGAACCTGAGCATCCGGTGGTGGGACGCTTCCTATTCAGCCTGTGCGCAGCTGTTTTCTTCGGCAGGACGGGGAACAGATGAGGGGCCTCAGAAAAGCGCCGCTACTTTAAACGCATCTCATTGATCTTTCACAATAAAATGTGGTGCAAATTGCAGAGCCCAAAGCTCTGTCAAAGAAAAGCGTCCTGATAATAACAGGCTCTCAAATCTTTTGTTGCCAAAAGCGAAGCAGCTCTATGCAAATATTATGTTTGAATCCTTTCGTATGCATATTCCGACAGATTCTGCACTCAGTGATTGATTAGGAGGAACTTAAAGATACTACGCAGAAGATAGAAATGACATCCACTGTATATACACATACAAATGTATACAAGACATCAGGGCTGGACTGGGGCAAAAAATCGGCCCTGGCATTTTGGGCCAGAGCGGCCCACTAAATTCAATCAAAATGCTATCTATCTATGCACGTCCAATATTTTTATCAACTCATATTCTATAAAACACAAAAGCCATATGTATGAAATAAGTAAATAAATAAATAAATACTTTAATCTCAATTTAATTTCTGTATACTGTCCATAAAGATATTTGTTGAGTTCTAAAAAATACACTATTCATTCATTCATTTATTTTTCTTCGCATTAGTCCCTTATTTATCAGGGGTTGCCGCAGTGGAATGAACTGCCAACTATTCCAGCATGTTTTATGCAGCAGATGCCTTTCCAGCCACAACCCAATATTGGAAATCACCCATACACACTCATTCACACACACTCATACACTACAGCCAGTTTAGCTTATTCAATACACTATTCACTCAGCCTATATTCAATAATAAACATAACAAAAACTGCCTGCTAATGCATGGGTAAATCTTCAAAGGGAACAGTGTACTTTATAACCTCTTTCACCTCATCCTGCTTGCTGTTTCACTAACTAAACAATGAAAACATAATATAAGTCAAATTTGTTTCATTTTGATATTATGATTAACAGACACCAAACAGCCTCAAGTAGCTGCATATTTATATGAGCATCATCTTCACTCTGCATATTTATAACAAAACAGGGCTTAAATATATCTGTCTCCTTTCATTTTCTTTGAAAAGAACAAGCTTTACCCTGTCTCTTTTGCAGAATATCAGTTTTAATAACCAATAATGGCCATTATAACAGTATAACGTACATTAAATTTAAACGATAAAGGTAAGCAATCAGTCAATGTGCAGAATCAGTGTATGTGGTTACATAAATTAATATATTAGCTTATCTTTGCACTCAGCCAAAACAGTTAACTGAGAACAAGTGATTCAAAAGACATAAGAATTGTTAGATAGAGACAACAAGATGAATTCAATATCACGTTTAACAACTATAGTGAGATGAGATCATCCAGCAGATGAACTGTCTGACATGCACTATACTCTCACCTGGGGTTTATGCTCACCCGCCGAACTACTGCCCGCAGCTCTTGGCGGAGTGTGTGTGTGTGGTCACGTGATTTGCGCTTTTAGCCGTGTACTAGAATGAACGGAGAACTTTTCAGAATCGCTAAATGAAACGCTGGTGTATTTCCCGCGATTTCTCTGCGCCTCCCTTGCGTTTCTTCTCTCTGACTCTCGACTAATTTGACAAATACACACAGACGACGCACGCTCACACGGAGTCCAAAATAGGAGTTTGTGATTGGGCCAGCCCAATGTCAATACCGAAAAGAGCCAATGGGCTGCAGAGTGTCACATGGGCCGGCCCGGTCTGTCTGTCTGGGAAAAAAAGCATCTACTTTCAGATAGTCACAGATCACAGCAGCGTCAATTAATAAGGCAGAAAAAAACGATAGGCTGCTAAGCCTTTTATGGGCCGATCAGATCATAAGACGATGATCAGCCCGGCCCAAAAAGTACGTCGGCCCACCGGGAAAGTGCCCGGTCTGCCAGATGGCCAGTCCGCCCCTGCAAGACATTAAAGTGTATCAGATAAACGAAAAGAAAAGAAATTCACATATTTTTGGTCCCAAATGACATGCTAAGAGACTTTAGATAACATTTTCGGACAATTGGGTGTTTTCTGAATCATTATTGTTCCAGGATTTTGCAGGAAGATTGTTCTTGATATTTGTAACCTAAAAAGATGCTTTTCTCCAAACTTGTGTAGTGCAAATACACACACAAAAAAGTCTGGCTAGTATGATACAATTATAATATAATTTATATAGAAATAAAATAAAGCTATAAAATAAAATAACCTAATTCACAAGAAATTTAAGTCAAACCAGACACCAAGAAGACAAAATAGAAAGTATAAAGATGCTCAAACAAATGAATAAAATAAAATAAAATAAAATAAACTTAAATTAAATTAGTTCCCAGATACCTATACTGTTCAACACTCCCAACATCCTCTCCATTAATACTAGTTTGCTTACCCTCAATCAGTTTCCTCTTACGATTAAAATCAATGGTCATCTCTTTCGTCTTAAGAACCTTCACTTGTAAGAAAGCCTCCTGACACCAGCTGGCAAAATAATCAATTACAGGACCGTGCGTGGAGTCTTCCTCACTTAACAAACTAACAATTACAGAATTGTCAGCAAATTTTAAAATGTACTTATTACTAAAAATACTCCTACAACTATTTGTGTACAAAATAAATAGTACAGGAGAAAGGACACAACCTTGAGGTGACCCCGTAGATATTACCAACCATTCAGAAAAACAATTATTTACCTTAACTCTCTGTGTCCTCTGAACAAGAAAGTCTAAAATCCCACCTACAAGCATTCGATCCAACTCAAATTCATTAATAAGTTTGTCAACTAAAATATGTGGCTGAATAGTATTGAATGCAGACAAAAATTTGCTTTGACACAATCTACATTGTAAAAGAAATACAGATGAGTTGAATTAAACTTGTATATTAAGTTAGCAATCAGAAAAAGAAACTCGACACAGAGGAACATAATAACCTGCTGCCAGCTAGCGCTTCTGATGTGTTATTGCAGAGCGACACAAACAGCGCACTGAAATTTAAATGCACGACTACGGGCAAGCCAGGCGCCGTGGGTCACGATAATCACTTGACGCAGAAGTATAAACCAGGCTTTAGTCAGAGCCAGTGTAATTTTACGTAATTGTACACAATCCTCTTTTTTCTCCTATTAATCAACATTATTCCAAACACAGAAAAAACACTTAAATTACAAAAACAGCACCAAAACTAAAAGTGATCCTGCAATCTGAACGCTGCTGTGATTTAAGAGCTCTCCGACTCTCAGGCTAAAGGTTAAAGCAATGAATGTTCAGAGCAGTATTCTGGGTGCAGCGGCGGGTCAAAGGTTAAACTCTCTCAGCGTGAGGGAAAGCAGCTCTAGATCAGTGTGTGTTTTCTGGGCTGTGTTCAGGGGATTTCTGCACTGTCTGGATCAGCTTGTGGTAACAGCATGACAAGGTGCTGCGCCGGGGAGAAACGCTGTTTATCCAAGCAGCGAAAGTCATCGGTTTTGTAAGCTTCACAGTTATTTACTTAACTCTGAGCAATCCTCATATCGCATTGCAGCGGTCGCACTCAATATGATCTGTATGTGCAGCAGGAGGAGGAGGAGGAGGAGGAAAACAGACTCGTTCTGATGAGGATATTTATACTTAATTACAGATTGGAGTAAAACCCTTTTCTGGAGCTGTGTGTGTGTGTGTGTGTGTGTGTGTGTGTGTGTGTGTGTGTGTGTGTGTGTGTGTGTGTGTGTGTGTGTGTGTGTTTTACCGTCAGATCTCATCTAGTGTAACATTCACCCCGAACGCCCTGAAAACTGACTACGTCAACCTGTATGGCACACTGTTTGACTTTTGGTTATTTACTATAAAAGTAAAACACCACATACATTCTTCTGTTCACTACTGTAATATGCGCTGCATTGTGGGTAATAAAAAAAATCTTTTACGGTAACTTACTGCATATTAGGAATTTGCAGTATTCTACTGTGATCAATGTTATCAAGTACTGTAGTCGAAGGCAAAAATGAGACCGTTAATCAAAAAAATGATTAACTAACATCACAAACGAAATTTAAAATAGAAAATAGAAAACATTCATAATTAAAAATCTATATTATAAAGATTTAAAATAGAACATTACTTTTGTAAACCTATTAAAATGGATAAAATAACAATAAATAATAAAAAAAAATGTTGTACATGATCTTGTCTCTTCGGAAATGAATTAAAATCAATAGTACAGTGCATCGGGAAAGTATTCATAGCGCTTCACTTTTTCCACATTTTTTTATGTTACAGCCTTATTCCTAAAATAATTCAATTGATTTATTTCCTCAAAATTCTACACACAATCCCCCATAATGACAACGTGAAAAAAAGAGTTTAAATTGTTGCAAATTTATTTTTGAAAAAAAGAAAAAAAATGCGTGAAAAATCACATGTACATCATTATTCACAGCCTTTCAATACTTTGTTGATGCACCTTTGGCAGAAATTGCAGTCTCAACTCTTTTTGAATAAGATGCAGCAGCAGTCACTGCTTTCGTTTTAATTATTCTCAGGCACGTAATCATCCTTTCATTATCACTCGTGGTATGTTTTTACCTGCTTTCTTTTGCTTACAGTTATCTTTGTTAATAAAGTTTAATTATCATCCTTTACGATAACATTTCTTTAATATGAGATTAAGGGTGCTTTCACACCTACACTTTTGTTTCGGAACGTGTCTCGTTTGCCCAGTTAGCGCGGTTCGTTTGGCATATGTGAACAGGGCAATCACTCTCTGTTCCGCGCCAAAGTAATCACTCCGAGATCGCTTGAACGAGGTGGTCTCGGCTCGATTGAAACGAACCCTGGAGCGGTTCGATTGCAGTGAGAAAGCGATCCGATCCAAGCGCGGTTATATCACAGTGTTTTATGGATATGTAATAGGCTTACGGCTATATGAAGAGAGAATTATGAGTATGGCGGGAAGTTTCGCGAGTCTCCGGATGCCCGCAAACAAGTGATGATCTCCCGGTAATCTTGTGTCTCCCTCCCGGTCCTCAAATAGGCATCGTCGCGCACCCTTCTCACCCCTCCCCACCGCATCTCTCCTCAGACACGTCACGCGCGCGCACCCTGTCAATCACCACCAAACCACCACCTCTCCTGACAGCTGAGCGGGACGCTGCAAAATAAACCCTGACACTCTGACCAATGTGAGGAGAGTTTACTCGCACGTGACTTGTTTTAGCTCTTTTGGTCCGATTAGAAACTTTGCAGTGTGAAAGCGAACCGCTCCAAGAGCAAAGAGCAACAATGTAACAATTGTAATCTCTGTTTCGGAACAACTGAATCGATTCACTGGTGTAAAAGCACCCTAACTCCCCATTTATGTGTAGTAGCCGCTGATCTGGGACCTTTAGGCAGGACAGATTACTGTGCATATTTTAGATGCATGACAATAGATCTTTTTAAATGTCTCTTTAAAAAAAAAAAAAAAAAAAATTGTTGAATAAAAAGTGCATGTATACAGCTATATATTTGCTTGTTTTGACACATTTAAAATGAGTGGCTAAGAAATAATTATTTTCTTTTTGTGTGGTCAGAGATCAATTTGGTAAATCGTTAGTTTTGAGCCCTAAAAACGTCATGTGAAATAAAAACTAATTGCAATGCGACAACTCATTTGCTCATGCACAGTGAGCAAGCTCACACACAACACACACAGTGAACTAAATAAGGATGCATGTGGACAACAAAACATCTAAATCAAGTCATTTAGCATGTCAAAGTCACATTTATTTATATAAAATATATTTAATATATATAAATTATTTTTATAGTAATGTTGGAAATCTACTAGCCACAGTGGCTGGTGATCAAAAAAGTTAATGTCAAGGCCTGTATATATAAAGTAAAAATGAATAAAATAGAAATAAAGAAAATCATCAAATATAGGTAACAATTTAAGGGGGAAAATGTTATCAAAATAAAATTAACAAAATAAAAACCACTCACAGCCTTTAAACCTTTTTACCTATATTTTTTTCTTAAGCCTGTTTCTTTCATACTGTTTTTAAAGTCAGAATAATATATATATATATATATTAGCGCTGTCAAAATTAATACATTAACGCATGCGATTAATTTTAAATAACGCGTTAAAAAAAATTTACGCAATTAACGCAGTTCAGGTTTTTTTTACTTCCTGTTGTGGTGGACGTGTGATCAACATGCAATAAATGTGGATAAGACCAAGGAAGCACTTTTTGAAGGCAAGTTCCAGTATAAAACAATTAGTTGCATCACAGGTTATCCAGAGTTTCATGCAATTTCAGGTGTTTCATTTTTAACTTTCGACTTCTGTTGTAAGTTGATACTGCATGGCGAACAGAAAGAAAATCCTCCGCATTTCGTGACTCGGTGTTCCTTTAAGGTAAGGTTCCTTTTAAGGCTACACGGTAGAATTTTAATAGGAGTATTATCTTAATCATATTAAAATCGGAGTATTGGTGTCTTATGTAAATGTACTAAGAACGTCTGGTGAAGTCACGAGCTGTCAAAGACAGGGCATTACTCTGCCTTTCAGCATGAGCCCTCCAAGTTTAGCGTGTTTCCTCATTAAACGCAACGAAAGTGTATGCTTCGCGTTGTTGTGTCAGAATCCTTGTGAAATACATTAATACTTTAGGACGTTTAGTTTAAGTAAATTTGATGAACGTGATCATGCGTGTTGAATCTGAGGGGAGTCGCTCCAGTATGGAAGGCCGTTGGGGCCAAAACGTCTGCAGCGCGTTGTGTGTGTGTCTGTCTGTGTGTGTGTCTGTATATGGGGTGGAGTGAGCGACGTATCTGAGTAGGGGCGAGAGGGGTGTGCAATGTATTTAACAACCGGTTTGCAAGAAATTATCATTCATTTGCGGGCATTTGGGAGTCTCTGTGCACTTGCGGGATACTCCTAGTCTTAGCAACAGGATCAATGTAAAGGAGGATTAAGCAAAATTGTTTCTACTCTATAACTAATGTTCTCAACTCACAGCAATACAATTTTACAATGAGTGCAACTGTTTGTATTCTATAGTTTATTATTATAATTTTTCATTTTCCACATCTGCAATTCCTGTATTTTGGCATTTTTTTGCAGTCCACTTAGAATCCAACATGGAAATCAACGTTTTCTTTATTGGCATTGATTGTTTTGAAATTTAAATGTCACTAACATGCCTGTGTTTTAATTTCTGTAATAAATATGGCTGTCAAGCCAGGAACTTGATGGTTTATTGTGGGTATGTTGTTTACATGAAGAAATCTGTGTTACAAGTTCTATTAAACAATTATATTTTGAATTTAAATATTTTTTGTCTTGCGTAAACATTAATTTTACATTTAAATAGCCAAAATTACAAGTTTCAGTATTTTAAATGTGATTAATCGCGATTAATTTTTTAAAAAAGGTGCGATTAATTAGTTAATTTTTTTAATCGATTGACAGCACTATATAAATATATATATATATATATATATATATATATATATATATATATATATATATATATATATATATATATATATATATTAATCTATGTTAAACTAAAAACTAAACTATCTATGTGTAATCTATGTTACACTAAAACTTTTTAGCTGACATCATCTAGCCAGTCAATTCCCAAACACACCTCTTACATTATGGAAGCATGTGTGTGTATGCTTATAAGTGTTTTTGTGACAAATCAGGACAGAAATCATAATGACATAGGTATGACACAGGCGCTACAAAAAGGTGGCGCAATATGAAGACATTGCTAAAGTCCTCATTTCTCAAGAAGCTTCTAAATCACACAGAATGAGTTTTTGTCAGAAAGTTAAACTGCACACAGATTCCTTTAAGGGATGGGGTGGGTTTAGAGTAATAGAAAACAGTTTGTATTGTATAAAACAATGGAAACCTAAGTAATGTCCCCACACTTCACAAAAACAAATGTGTGTGTTCAGACTTACAAGGTTGATGAGCTGTGTGTGCACTATATCCTCCACCAGGGCAGCGGTCTCATGTAGTGGCCTCCGAGAGTCACCCAGAGCAAACCTGTAACAGCACACACACACACTCACATATTATTCTCCTCATATTTTTCCATCAACAACATTTTTCACTGACCAATACAAAATAACTAGCTTAAAAAAAAAGACCAAAACATTTTAAGAGACTAAAAAACAGGGTTTTCATCAATGAATAAAGACAGGATGGAAATGTTAGAGACATGTGAACGTTAATATGGCAGAGATCATTACAAATGTTTAAATGCTAGTATTATTATTAATTCATTCATTTATTCATCATTCATTAATTAATTTATTCATTTTCTTTTTGGCTCAGTCCCTTTATTAAACAGAGGTCGCCACCACGGAATGAACCGCCAACTTGACCAGCACATGTATTACGCTGTAGATACCCTTCCAGCTGCAACCCATCCCTGGGAAAACTATTATTGTTGTTATTATTAGTATTGTTATTATTATTAATATTGTTATTATGTTGTTTTATTTGTAATGCACCTTTCTTACACTCAAGGCGATAAACAATAATAAACACAACAATAATAATCACAACAACCCACAATAAACACAAAACAAACAACACAATAAAAATGCTAAATTGTCATTTAAAAAGCTTCATGATTTGAATATGGTATATCTTTATTTATTTATTATTTATTTATTGCAACATCTGCAATGTATGGCTATTTCGTAGCAAAATGCATATACATAAAATATTACATGATAAAAACAATTTCGTATTACAATAAAAAGTTACTTAGGCAAATATATAGAAAATAAATAGATAAAATTCACACACAATATATTCAAAGTTAAATATAATTTTTCACTTCAATTATTAATAAATTTAAGATTCTTCAAAGTAATCTCCTTAAACAAATTGTGTCTAATGGATTTAAAACTTCCACATTCCAAAAAAAATATGGTTTATGGTAAGATCAGTCTGATTACATTTAGGTGGCGCTTCGTTATTCAGTAAATAAAAATTTCAACCTAGAATGTCCAATTCCACATCTAGTACAGACAGTTTGATCATGCATGGTCTCAAAGTTATAACTTGCTAAATGTCTTTCATTTATTTTCGGGTTAATTTCATGTCATTTATTATTTATGCAGTTAATATAATATCTTTATGAAAGAAATCTGATTTGAGTAACATGTTCTGAGTTCATTTAATTATTTGAAGCTTAATCCATTATATTTGTATATTATTTCAGCAATGTTCATTTATTTGTTTACAACTGTAAAATGAAATGTTAAAATGTATTAAATATTTAGATGTCATTCTCTATTTGAGGATTTTTCTGTCAATATTTTCATGACCCCTTAAAGCACTTACTACTAAATTCATAAGAAATGTAGACGACTAAAACTATAATGATTCAAATGACTTAAAATAAGACTAAATGCCATTTTGGTATAAACGAAATGCCATTTTTGTAAAAATCTAAAAAAAAAAAATAAATCAGCTCTTAATCTTAAAGTGGACCTATTATGCAAAAAGAGACATTTATAAGGGGCTTAAACAGTTGTGTGCCAGCAGTGTGAATATAACCAGCTATAACGGTAAAAATTCATTCATATTGTTTGTCTGCAGAAACACTTTGATTGACATTCTTCCTTTGTATGCGTCATCAGAGGGGGAAAGCCCCACCCATTTCTGTCATCTCTCCCTCATTAGCATAGGATGTTAGTCTTGTTTTTGAATCTGCCACTATGCTGACACAAAGGCATTTGTAGCTCCTCCCTCTTTTGAAAAAGAGTGCAATCTCATCTGAATTTAAAGCAACGGTCAACAAAAATGCCACAATTTTCCATCAAAACCTAAAAAGGTCAGTTTCAGAGAGTTATAAAATATTATCTGTGTGGTATTTTAAGTTGATCTTCACACACACACACACACACACACACACACACACTCTAGGTACATCAGAGACTTCGTTTTTACATCTTGTAAAATAGGTCCCTTTAAATCCCGAAATGAACATCCCTTTAAATCTTCCATTTAGATAAATAATCGACAATGACTTCTCTGTTATTGCCATTACAGTGAGCAAATGTTCATAAAACACAATTAACACACAGTTATAAACCCTCATAAACCAGCATCGGCCATTCAGAGCGATCCAAATCTTCATTACAGAACCAAGACACAAACTGAAGCCTTTATTCACAGTTTTTTCCCACAATGCTGCTGCCAAAGCTTCATACTGACACACTCATTTCATTAGGACTAAACTATAGAGACGTGACAGAAATCTGGTCAGAGTCCACCATGAGGTACGTCTGCAGGAGTAGCAAAAAATCCTGTATAAAGTAGTATATTTAACCTTGGCAAGCTGGAATCTACTAAAAGTAGCACCTAATTATCTTTTCATTTACTTTCTATGGTTGAAAGAGGCATAAAGCTCGCGCAGAATCACCCTCTCTGGCTCCACGAGTCTGCTTATTGGAGATCGCAACCATAACCGTGTCAATTAAGTTTTATTGCGCTCCTGCTTCTCTTCTGCTTCTTTCACCTAAATGCATTTTAATACAAACGCCTCCCTGAGGACAAAAAATATCGTCAATTTGCTGCAGGTCTGTGTTTGATTTGACAAAAGCATTTCAGTATATAGTGAAGCAACACAGAGAAGCTAAAAGTAAAACAAAACAAAAACTAAATATTAAAAACAAAATAAATATAAAATAAATAAATTTAAATATTAAAAACTAAATAAAACTAAATATTACAAATTAAATAAAAATTAAATAAAATATTAAAAAACTAAATAAAAATACATTTAAAAATTCATATTAAAAACTGAATAAAATAAAATAATAAATACTAAATGAAAATAAATAAAATAAAAAAATTCAATATTTAAAACTAATTAAAAACTAATTTTTTAAATTAAAAACAAAATTAAAATAAATTAATTAAAAATAAAATAAAATATTAATAACAAATTAAATATTAAATATTAAAAACATAATACAATAAAATAAAATTAAATATTAAAATCAGAATTTAAAAAAATATTAAAAACAAAATAAAAAAATATTAAAAACAAAATAAAAACAAATAAAATAAAATATTTAAAACAAAATAAAATAAAATATAAAAAATAACAACAAGAAATGAATAAAATAAAATATTAAAAACTAAATAAAACAAAATAAAATAAAATATAAAAAATACAAATAAATAAAATAAAATACTAAAAACAAAATAAAATATAATATTAAAAAAACAAAACAAGGACATTAGGAAGACAAGATATAAAGTATACAGATGCCTAAAATTAAAAAAAAAAACTTATTATTAAAAAAAAAAACATTAAAATAAAAAAGTATATATATATTATAGTATATAAAAACTTTACCTCAAACCAGGGCACTAAGACAAGATAGAAAGTATACAGATGCTTCAAACATAAGAAAAAATAAATAAATAAAAAATAAAATTATATTAAAGATTAAATTTAATTGAATTTAAAATAACTATAAGTTACTTATTTCATGAGGAATTTAACCTCAATTTAACCTAATTTAAGACCAGGGCACCAAGATGACAAGATAGAAAGTATACAGATGCTTCAAACAAGAAATACATTACACTGCATATACATAACATTATTATTGATGAGACTGATTATTATGAGACAGAACCTTTTATTTTGTCTGTGATTAGTCTTGGTGAATGGTCAAACAGCTCTATTTTAGTTTGAGTCTGGATGTCTATAGTGTAAAAAATGTATCAAACTTTACATTTAATTTCCTTTAATATCTGTGTGTTTGTCCTGTCACTGTCATTTTGTTGCACTGTGGAATCTTCTGTGACGAAAACAAATCCCTCATATGTGTAAACATGCCTGACAATAACGCTCTTTCTGATTCTGAAGGTTTCCAGAAGAAGTTTTTGGGCTCTTTTTTGGAGAGCAGGAGGAGTCTAGAAAGTTCCTTCTCCACCTAGACACAACAATCACACTTTTTTCTTCATCTTAAAACAGACTTTGCTTTAGATAAAGTCTCTCTTTTCATCTTACCTAAACAATACACATGCTTACAGTGAGAAATAAAATATTATGATCATTGTAATGAGAGAACACACACACACACACACACACACACACACACACACACACACACAGAAAGCACAAACTGCTTTCATATAAAACAGGGTTGGAGCTGTAATAAGATTCTTCAGCGTCTGCTTAGTCGATTCATGATCATAATGGTGTCGGTTAACCGTCCAGCAGTAATTCTCGCCATTTAGTGATGTTTAACATTTGGGATAATTAAAAGTAAATCTGAAGCCACCATGAAGGGAGAGTGAAGTAAATATCAGTAAATATCATTAAAAATACTCAAATATTCATTAAAATAAAAATGAAACAATACTATTGATTAAAAATTATGACAAAGGATGATCATAATATGTAAATGACATTCAAATTGTCATATTATTATTATTATAACAAAAAAAAGAGCATGAGTAAATTATTTTATTTTTTAAATAAAAAAGTATATGGGGCATCACCGTGGCACAGTGGGTAGTGCTGTCGCTTCACAGCACAAAGGTTGCTAGTTCGAGCCTTAGCTGGGTCAGTTGGCATTTCTGTGTGGAGTTTGCATGTCCCCGGTTTCCTCCGGGTGCTCCCCCACAGTCCAAAGACAGGCGCTATAGGTGAATTGGGTAGGCTAAAATTGACCGTAGTGTGTGTGTGAATGAATGTATTTGGGTGTTTCCCAGTGATGGGTTGCAGCTGGATAGGCATCCGCTATGTAAAAACATTTGCTGGATAAGTTGGCAGTTCATTCCGCTGTGGCGACCCCAGATTAATAAAGGGACTAAGCCGAAAAGTAGATGAATGAGACACGGTGTACACATATATTAAAATTGTCATATAATTAATTTTGAATATATATATATAAATCAAAAATAATGGCATGAATAAAAATAGAAATAAAATAAAAATCAAGAAAAAATATAAAGAGAATTAAAAAAGAAAAAAAAAACTAAAACAACAGATGATTATGATGTCAAGTTATGCTACAACATTATATGTCATGGTTTCTTCCATGGCGGGGCACCACGCCAAAATTGATCCCGCCACGGCTACATTACAGCTTCTCATTCAAAACATTGTCGTGTATTTTTTATAGCGAGTGATAATCGCACCAAAACCTATTAAAAGGTGAGTGAATCATAACAGCGCAAACTTTTCTGTAACCAATAGTAGTGCTGTGCGTCATTTGTTTAACCCTTTAGGGCAGGGGTCTCAAGCTCAATTTACCTGGGGGCCGCAGGAGGCAAAGTCTGGGTGAGGCTGGGCCGCATAAGGGATTTCACAAAAAAAAGTCCTCAAATGTCATTATTAACAGTTTTAATTATTTCTTCTGAACATGAAGTGTCCTGAACATTAATAGAACATTGATGAAGATTATGAACAGTTCTTCTGAACATGGCATCTTTTGCCTACTCCTTGCTGCCAGAGACTTGACAGCGCTTCTTCTCACAAATCTGAACCACATTTGGCTTTAGAGCGGAAGCAGTTGAGACCCTCAGTATGGCTTGAAGATGATCATCATTAAGTCTAGACCTGTACTTTGACTTATTGAAGTCCTAGGGAAAAAAGTGGGGGAACTCACTCAAAACTTCCATTCCCTCACCTAAAAAAAGGTATGTATGTGTATAAATAAAACACCCCCACCCCACTCCAGTCACATCAGTCTGTACCAGTCTGTATCTACCTATAATATCAATATAATGCAGGGCAGGCACGTGCACACATAGGGCTCAACCTGTGCAGAGCACATGCCTATTTTAGTCTTGCATAGAAAGTGCCCTTCCAAAATGATCAAAAGTGCCCCGCGACGCGACACACCCTCGGTCCCGCCCTTCAGTAGTCGCGCGATAACACCGCTCTTGAGTACGTGCGCGACAACGTGCATTGAGTGACAAGCGCGCTGTGTACGGATAGAATCAGCGGAGCGGGGAGCGCTCTCTCTCCCCGCTCCGCTGATTCTGTCAGTGTACAGAGGTCGGAGCGGGCCACAAAATATTGCACTGAGGGCCGCAAATGGCCCGCGGGCCGCGAGTTTGAGACCCCTGCTTTAGGGTTATGTGTTGACTAACTGACTGACTGACATATGAGTGATGCGTGAGGCCAGCAAACACGACGTTTAGCCGTTTCACTTTACTTCAGGATGCATTAATATCGTTCTGTAGGTCTATTGGAGAAATTCATAAAAATTCCTAGCAAATCTAATAAATGCTGGAGCTTGAGCAGCGAAAATCAGCCCGCAAGCAAAGAGATTTGCATACTCGTAGGCTATTACTTAAATGCGATCTCTACTTAATACTGCGCTCATGACATTTGTCATTGAAATAATGCCACAGGTAGTTGGTAAATCTGTGTGAGAAAGGCCTGCCGCCACAGCTGGAAAAAATCCAAGAGGAAACACTGTGTGTTATTCAGTCTTATGTTGTGAAAGTGTTTTTGTCAATAGACTAAAATACATTGTATGGGTCAAATTATAATTATTTTTTCTTTTATGCCAAAACTCATCAGAAACTTTTCTCAAAGGCAATTTTCTCAATATTTAGATTTTATTGAACCCTCCAGATATTAAAATCGTTGCATCTCAGCCAAATATTGTCCTGGCCTAACCAAGCGACAACCTCCCGCTCTCTCTTATGAAGCTGATACGGAAGTAACTGTAACTGCGATTCATCGACTCGTCAGTGGGGGGCTGGCTCCAGAAAGTCCAGAAGTTTTCTGACTGCATCGGTAAATTGGCTAATTTTACAGCTGATAAAAACATGTCTACAGCCTGGTACAAAAGATGGTTTTGTTGTATATAGCTAATATTACCCTTCATGACAACTGTGAGGGGGGTGAATTGTTTTATAACCCATCAATTTTCTTTTTATTAAGTTAAACACCTTTTTCTTGGAACGTTGGAATGCTTTGCGTGTAAGCGCAAGGAGAATGCAAAGAACTTCCGGTCAGCAGCCATGTGTATAAACAGTCACATATGGACAGCTTTGAAACGATAGTTTTAATCGAAATAACCTGCTTTTATCATCCACGAACTAATACTGTTGTTGATCAGCGCCACCTCCTGGACTGATCATTTAAGAAATGCAACCTAATAGGATGGAAAACAACTGCAGTGAGGCATTTTCCCCTTGTTTTCGGACGGCATCTTCTGCAGTTTAAATGAAGCCTCGTCATCGCTAAAGTCAACAGTTTCTCTTTCTTTCAAATATATAACCAGCCCAAACAAATGCAATTCACCAAAATGTTTGACACACACATGTATAGCCTACTGTTCTGTCCCACAAACACATTTATTTATTAACTGTGACAAAGTGAAAATAAGGTGACATTTCGAAATGACAGAAAAACACAAACCATGGTAAATACAACACACTTAATGAGACAAACGGCTCGCGATTAGAATCAACAACAAATCAGCCAGCAGAGTATCAATAACAGACTTTTATTGGTCATTTTTTGTAAATTGCATGACATACCTGTTAAGTTTCATGCCAGTAATCTGGTTTGCTCTATAATGCAGTAAAGCATTGCATGTGTGTGTGTGTGTGTGTGTGTGTGTGTGTGTGTGTGTGTGTGTGTGTGTGTGTGTGTGTGTGTGTTGAAGAGCCGCTGAGCTAACAGGTTGGGAACACACACACGAACACACACACACACACACACACACACACACACACACACACACACACACACACAGTAGTTCTGGCAGACATGTGAACTACGAGAAAGGTTTTTTTTTTTCCGCACGTGAACCACATCTGACAGATTAACAGCTTTAACACACACTTTTCAAAGTTGTGCCACAAATACACTCCGTAATCCACTCAAAATGCTACTGAAACCCATTTTCAGTGCACAAATTAGCAGTTGTGATCACTGTAAATGGATGTTCTAAGCATTATATCGGAAGACGCTGGTCGCTTTGGCACACTCCATGCGGCAGCCAAGAAAAAGGTCTATATTAAGTCTGCCTAATTAAATGCGTGGTCACTTGAGTGACAGCTAGGTCTCGCTGGTACCTCACCTCAGCTGATTCCGGCTGATTAGCTGCTGAACTCAGCATTTATCATATTTTTGTGCTTTTTAATGTTTTTTTTTACACAGTCTGTTGCCTTTTAGAATTATTTCCTACAATTATCAGATGATATGGCATGCTGTGTGCACTTAATTGTGCTCACAAACCGTTCACATGGTCTCCATTTCCCGGTTGAGTGAAATTATATACTTATATACCATCTCTATAAATGTATTTCATTTCATTTCATTTATTTAAGATCATTTATCATTTATAATGTTCTTTAGAGCTGTAAAGCACTCCAGAATCTGACAGATTGATTAGCTGTAGGCTCTAGAACAGTCATCTGAAATGTTGTCATACAGTGTTATGCTGGATTTCATCAATAGTCTTACATTTACTAACTCAGACTATATCTGAAGTGTTTGGAAGTCATTTGTGTTTTCCTCCAGTAGAAAAACGTCATAAGAACAATGCTCAGTAGCTCTATGTATTACAAGTGTTTTAAAAGACTAAACACTTTATTGATACAGTGTACAACCAAGCACAAGCAGTCAAAACAAAAATGAGTCACAGGAATGTATTGAAGTATTGAGCATTTCTCCCAAAGAAAAGCCCATCTTAGCTACATTTACACTCTGCCTCTTTAGGGCCTACTCACACTATGCCATCCGTACCATGCCCAGGCCCGTTTCCCGGATCGTTTGAGAAGAGTGTGCGCGCTGAACCGGGCTCAAGCACGGTTCACTTGGCCGGCCCTGGCCCGGTTGGAAGAGGTGTGCCTGAGCCCGGATCACTTGGGCTTTGGCGCGGAACGCTTGTGTGTGAATGCAAAACACGCCAATGCCCGAAACTGGAAGCGAGACGTGACTTTTAAGGGACTGTTTCATATGGATTTATTAATCATTCTGACTGTTCAGTGAACCCAAACTGCCGTAGTTTATTAAAGATGCAAATCCCTCACTGCACGACAGCTACATGCCTTCAGCAGACCACATCATTCATGCAGCACGAGAGCTTTATGATTGTTTATGAGCGTCAAAAGTGGCGGATCGCGTGTCCCCGCATTCCTAAGGACTGTTTGGCGAAATATTTGACGGCATATCAAACGACTGAAACGATATAACTAGAGAAATCTCCACTGTGCTGCTGAGTGAAAGAGCGCTTCTCACAGGACAGCGCAACAGCGATGACGTAAGCGTGCCGAAGCCCGTTTGTGGTGTGAGCGCGGGCCGTCGGGGGACACGGGAGGGGGGACAAGCGTGCTTTGGCCCGGTTCGAGGCAACTGTACCTAGTGTGAGTACGGCCTTACTCTTGTTTGGTATCCCCCGATCGGTGCGATGAAGCGCAAACAAAATGTCGATGTTTGGCCACGCCTACTTATAGTTTCATTTGCTCTTTTCAGAAACCTATGGGTGATGTCACATATACTACGTCCATATCTTTTACAGTCTATGGTCGTAACCGTACGTCAATGCTCATTTATGCAGCTTTATGACGTATACATCTTAATTTCACTATAATTGACACGTATGACTGGTTTTGTGGGTCACATATTTCTCTAATAAATCCTCTTTGGATCCAGGATCTAAATATGTTCTGGGATCCACTCATACAGCATATCATTAATCAGTTCTCCTGATGAACGGCAGTATCTGTGATGTTCATCATGACTTCAGCGCTGGTGGTTTGAGCGTGAGATCACAGCTCAAGGAAAGCATCTAAATATTGTGGCTCACTTTAAAGACGGCCAATAAGGGAAAAGCCGCTGTTTAGCTACAGTATAAACCGGAAAATCACAATATTTCCTGTGGATCTAATTTCGGCCTTAGAAACCCTTGTAGTGCTTCTCCGGCTCGTTCCTCAACACTTTCTCCAGGGTTTTTCCACATGTGTGTGTGTGTGTAGTTTTCCAGGCTCAGAGGCGTTTATGGTTGTAGGGTGGAGCTGAGCTGGACCTGCGCTATTTTCAGACGCAGAGGAGAAACAGACCTGAAGTTTGATATGAGGAAATATTCAGAAATCTCCAATTAGTGCAGTATGAAAACACAGATCAGAACACACACACACACACTATTAATGTTTACGTACATCTCTAAAATGTTCTATTAAAATGATTTGGTAAGAGTGAGTCTACAGTAAATGATTCACTGATTCAAATGATCCCGTAAGAGTGAGTCTCCAGTTAATGACTCACCAATTCAACTGATTCAGTCAGAATGATTCTGCTCAAAACACACACACACACACACACACGCACGCACGCACGCACGCACGCACGCACGCACGCACGCACGCACAGCTAAAACTATGATCAAACTGTAACTGATCAAACCACGATCAACTGTAAACCATGTTACCCTGATGAAGGCAGACTTCAGCCGAAACGCGCAGGTTTTTAGAGATTTAGCCATGTGAATAAAGGCTTTTTAAATTTTTCACTTCATTCGAGTGCCTTGGACTGATTCTTGTTGATGTTTTGATCCCTTGTGTGTTGAATCCCTTACCCAAAGAGCACCGACCATACATTTGAGCTTACCACAGAGCGCTTTTTGTTTGTTTTTTTCTGGTGTTTCTATTTAGTTGACAGTCTAGTTACAGAGGGTTCGAAAAGTTACCAAGGCTGAAGGTCATGACTGTCTCTACATCCACATTGATTATATAATAACCATTTTCACCAATGCATTATTGAAAAGCAATAGGTTAAGATGTCTTTCTCAAATGCTGTTTTAAAAAACACTAATAAACAAATAGCTACATCTTAATACAACTTAGGCTTTCTATTGGTCAAAAGTCTTTCTAATGACATATCCTCAAATCAGTAACCTCAAACTTTGGGCCACATATAAACCAAGTCCTTCTTTGATCTGTAGTGTTTAATGCAGGTTAAAGCTCTCTGACTGCTTCTTTATGAACATACACAAACACACTCCTCTCTGACGGACACACACTCTGTGCTCTGTTTCCAGCCGTCACACGACACAAAAGCTCTGAATGTGTGTTTAAAAATCTGTGAAGTTACTGGCAGACACTGTCTGCTAAAATAAACAGTTGTGGCAGCTCCAGTCGTAAGTGAAAGCACAGTTTGTTATTTCGTTCAATGCATTGGCAAGCGTTATTGAGACCTTCAACACTTATTACCCAGCGCTTATTTGACTTCGTCCAACCAAACACAGCCATTTCATGTACGAGCGAGAGGCACGTTTCTGAACTATATCCACAGTGGACAACTTTCAACACAGGATCAAACAGACAAAAACAAAATGTTCTAGAAATAATTATTCACTCGCATGTTCATTAGAATAAAAAAAAGCTTTAAAAAGGAATGAAAAAAAATTACATGAATGAATGAATAAAATAATTAATAATGAATGAATGAATGAATGAATGAATTAAAAATAACATAAGAGTGAACAAACGAACGAATGAACGAATGAAAGAATGAAACAATGCATCATTGAATGAATAAAAGAATTAAAGAAACGAAGAAAACGAATGACTGACTGACTGACTGACATGAATGAATAAATAAATGAATAAATGAATGGAATGACAGAAAACGAATAGACAACTGAATCAATAACGAAATTTTAAAAAATATTGATTAAAGTAATGAAAGAAAATAAAACAATACATGATTGAATGATTGACAAAATGAATGAACAAAAATAACTAATAAAACATTTATATATGAATCGTGGAAAATGACTAAATGAATTATTATATGGAAAATTAACAGAAAACACATGAATGAATTATTAAATGAATGAATGAATGAATATGAATGAACTAATGAATGAATGAACTAACAAAAACAAATAATTAAATACAAAAATGAAAGAAAAAGAATGAATGACCGAATAAATTAATGATTGACAACATGAAAAAATAACTAATAGAAAATTTATATACAAATAATAGAAATATTAATTATTTAATGAACAAATGTATGAATGAATGAATGAAAATGAACTAATGAATGAATGAAATGAATAAATGAACTATTGAATAAACAAACTAACAACAAAAATGAATGAATGAATGAATGAATGAATGAATGGCAGCAAATGAACAAATGAATGAATAACAAAATAAACAATTGAATACAAGAATGAAAGCAAATAAAAAAATGAATGAATGAATGAATGACAACATAAAAGAACCAAAATAACTAATAGAAAATGTATAAAAGAATGACAGAAAATGTAAATAGAAAACTGACAGAAAGCAAATGAAATAATTAATGAATGAATTAAATGAATGAATGAATGAACGAACAAACGAATGACAGAACTAATGAAATAATAAATGAACGAATGAATGAATGAATGAATGAATGAACGAACGAACGAACGAACGAATGACAGAAAACAAATGAACTAATGAATGGATGAATGAACAGCAGAAAATGAATAAACGAATGACAAAAAATGAATGATCTGATGAACTAATGAATGAATAACAGACAATAAATGAACAAATGACAGGAAATGAATGAACGAATAAACAAACAACAGATAATGAATGAAACAATGAGAGTATGGGTGGATGAATGAGATAAAATGAACAGAAAAATTTGGGAAAATTAACGAATGATTGAACAAACGAAAGAAAGAAAGAAAGAAAGAAAGAAAGAAAGAAAGAAAGAAAGAAAGAAAGAAAGAAAGAAAGAAAGAAAGAAAGAAAGAAAGAAAGAAAGAAAGAAAGAAAGAAAGAAAAATCACAGCATGGCACTAGTAACACTGAGATCATTGGTTTGATCACAGTAAATGCATAAACCAATGAAATGCTTGCATGGTAGTAATCTATTCATAAGCGTATGCCAAATTCATGAATGCAAAAAAAGTCTGTAAACACATTTGTTGATTTGATTACATCCTTTGCGATGCATCATGGGGATTCTGATAAAAAAGACCTTTTACTCATGATCAAACTTGACAAGATCATGAGTTCTTTTTGCCTGCACGGATTCTTTCATGTGATGTGTTTGTTTTCCTCCAAGTGAAAAGACTAAACTTCAGTGTCTGCAATGCCAATTAAACAAACAGGATCCTATCTAGCTCTGGAAACGTCTACATCTGTCAAAGCTCTGGATCTGATGTGTTTGCTTACATTCTGCTGCAGTGATGTCAACACAGCGCCGTAAACCAACATCACGATATAATTCAAATGCATTTCTGACCGAACTACTGTAAATACTGACGCATCACTCAATGGCACGAGAGTAAGGAGATGAGACTAAGTAAATGACAGAATATCTTCAGGTGATGTTGAAACTGAAAATCGTAATCTTCCCATGATACAACTGCGTGTCTTCTAAAAATTATAGTACAAAATGCTAAATTTGATAAATACAGCGGAATCATCTAAAGGAAAAAAATAGCGGACCCTAAACCGAACCCTGGGGTGCCCAGTACTTCACAGAGGCAGAAAAACAATACAACAGGTTTTGTGTACATTTTCATTCATTCATTCATTCATTCATTCATTCATTCATTCATTCATTCATTCATTCATTCATTCATCCCAGAGCAATTATATCAAGAGAAAAAAGTAGTGGGCCTAAAACTGAGCCCTGAAGCACCCCATAGCTAACAGAGGCAGCAAAGGAACACAGGTTTTATGTACATTTTTGGTCATTCATTCATTCGTTCATTCATTCCAGAGAAATAATCGAAAGAGAAAAGGGTAATGGCCCTAAAACCAAGCCATGAAGCACCCCATATCTCACAGAGGCAGCAAAAGAATACAGGTTTTATGTACATTTTCTGTTATTCATTTGCTCATTCATTTTTATGCCATTCATTCATTCATTCATTCATTCATTCATTCATTCATTCATTCATTCATTCATTCATTCATTCATTCCAGAGAAATCATCTAAAACCGAGCCCTTAGGAACCCCATACCTAACAGAGGCAGCAAATAAATACAGGTTTTATATTTTCATTCATTCATTCATTCATTCAATACAGAGGAATCATCTAAAGACAAAAAGGCAGTGGACCTAAAACCAAGCCTTGAGGTACCATATAGCTCACAGAGGCAACAAAAAATACAGGTTTTATGCAAATTTTCTGTTATTTATTCGTTCATTCGTTCATTCATTTATTCATTCATTCATTCATGAGGAATCATCTAAAGGGAAAAGAGTAGTGGCCCTAAAACCAAGCACTGAGGTACCCTATACCTCACAGAGGTAGCAATAGAATACAGGTTTTATGTAAATTTTTGTTATTCATTCCCTCATTTTTTTTGTCATTCATTCATTCATTCATTCATTCATTCCTGAGGAATCATCTAAAGAGAAAAGAATAGTGGCCCTAAAACCGAGCCTTGAGGTACCCCATACGTCACAGAGGCAGCAAAAGAATACAGGTTTTATGTACATTTTGTTATTCTTTCGCTCAATCGTTTTTTTTTGTCATTCACTCATTCATTCATTTCTTTATTCAAAAGTAGTGGCCCTAAAACCAAGCCCTGAGGTAGCAAGAATACAAGTTTTCTTCAATATGTTAGATCATTCTACACATTCTTTTTCTATTTCCTTCACTTTTCATGCCTTCACTGTTCTTCTAAACTCTGCAAAACAGTCATAATAAAGAATGTGTGGATGTGCCTAAAGTTTGACTCTCTGTATAAACAATATCGTAAAAACTCTACCGGTTGACACTTTTCCCTCTCATACACCCTCATCCAGACCTTCTTTTTTTGACAGCTGATGGTTCGACACGTCTGACACGAGTTTGCTCTGTGAATCAAATAAAGGCCCTCCACAAAACACAAACTCAACATGCCAGTCTTCAGCTGCGATCTATTTTGCTCTTGGCACGCACAATGTCTTGGCTCCTTCCGGATGGTCAGACTGCTGGTTGTGAGTCAACATTTACATTAGAGCATCTGGGCATAGCTGTCTCAGATGTGATGTGCATTTTGTGTGCGGAAAACGGCCAAGAACTGCAAGACGGCCTGCAGGGAGCTCGGCTATTTAAGAAAAATAGAAAAAAAAAACTAAACACATTGAGTCCAAACCATTTTTAAGCAGAATTGCACCAACAAGCGACCGCAGCAAATGGTAAAATTAGGGTTGGAACCACACCCACTCAACCGCCATGTCAAAAATACAATCCCACTAATAGGGTGACACAGTGGACGGTTGCACCGTATGCGTCCAGTCATGCTCTGAAAATGACGAAGAAAAGAAAATCGTCGTCTTACTCATATCAGTCACTACGCCATAAAGATACCAGCGCTTCAATAACAGGATATAGCTGGTATTTGTAATCTCGAAATACAGCAAAACAACACTTAAACATTGACCACAGCTTCTGTTGACGCTTTACACCGCCCACCTCGCCGGGAATTCGCAGACTTTTAGCTAACTCCATTTTCCTGTTATGAACTTTCAGGGTTGCTTAAAATTGAACTTGTAAATCTCAAGAATGTGCTTAGGTAAATGAATGGATCTTGTAAATGCGCAAAATGGCCATATAAAAGTATTTCACATGAAATTGTCCCCAGCTAGAGCGACAGAGTGAAGGCTTCTGCGCTCACCACGGTCATTAGAGCTTTAACAAGTGAATTAAAAACATGGTAACACAACCACACCCCGGCAGAGCCAAACACACTGCTAACATCTGGACGACACTGAGGCCGTGTGAAATCTGGGAGAAAACTAGTAGTTCTCAAATGAATAATGCATTTGGTGACAGGAGGAGTAAATACTAATAGCAACTTATTTGCATTGTAAATAACTGACTCCAGTACTGGTTTCAGCAACAGCATGTGTATGTTAACGATTAGTGTTGAGGAAAAAGTTTCTTTTAAATGAAATAATATGTTACTTTGAAATGTAACTTATTTAGAAAAGAAACTGTAACTTTTCAAGGAAAGTAATATGTTATTTAACAACATCCCGTAGGGCTTTAAGTTGCTGTGTGTATGTTTTTAACTCTTCTAAAGCATAAAAATACTATTAAATATTTGCAGACATTTAAGAAACATAAGTGAACATTCTTGTTTATCTGAAAAACAATGCTGAAGTCAGATATTCTGCTTTGAAAAGGTCTTTGTTTTGGTTATTTTAACCCGCTCAATGCCAGTTTAGCCAAATATATTTCAGCACCCAAGGTTGCCTTGCTGGAAAACCATGTGTTTGATTTTTTCAGTCATGAACTCTCTCTAAGTATGCGTCCACGGCCAAAATGCGATCTCTGGTGGACAGTAGCAGACTCCGAAATGAGACGCAGATTCAGAGTTCCACATGAGGTGGTCATTAATTAGGAAATAGTTTAATTGTTACGAACGTAAACATTAGGTGAGTAGCCCACATAGCAAAATTTCTCTGGCCCAGCTCTGTCCCACACAATCAGGTTTTGCTTGGCCCACATCCCCCAGTGAATTACGGTACATGACTGAACCAAATCTGGCTTCCAGACAAGGGCCAAACACGGGCCATATCTGGGCCAAGTCTCAGCCAAGTTAATAACTCATAACTGGGCCTGAACTGGGCCAGATAGGTTGTTGTGTCACATTTGCAATGAAATGGCCAACTCACATGGCCCACTTATCAAATTTTTTCATCTGACCCAAATCTTGTGTGCCGCCTTAAAGACGGTGCCACCTCTGCCAAACCCGGGCCATGTTTGGCCCACATGCTGTATGCCAGTGCCGGATGAATGCCTGCTGTGCCAGCTTTATGCCAAATCTGGGCCAGAATTCTTTGATACTAGGGAGGTTACATTGTAACCTCGTGTCCTAACAACAGGCTTCGTGAAGAGATTTGCAGTGATAAGCAATGTGGCTGTTTGCACCAGACGAAACACGACAGAAATTTAAATACAGCCAATCAGAAGCACAGAATAGTGCACTCACTGCACTCAAACAAAAAGTTAAGGTTTATAATATAATTAATACCCATTAAACCTCTTTAACATGTGCATGCTGAATGATTGATGTTTGTTTTGTAACTTGGCTTGCACTGAGTCACAGTTCTGAAGTTCAATTTAAAATGGTTTATTTTATTTTCAAGACCTGAGGTGAAACTATTTGTTGTAATATGGCAATGAAAGTAATGTAAAATGCCATTCAAACTTACATTTTTAGCATTTAACACGGAATAAAGCACATGAGGTGTACCTGAGGTTATTATAGTTCAGCCTGTTGTGCACCAGTGAGAAATAGAAGCTGTTACTAAAATATAAATTCCACATGTTGGTTAGGAAAAAAAAACTCCTTTTAGTATGAAAAAATATTTCTTCTATCGCACGCCAATGCTTTTAAAAACAAATCAGCCTTTAGGCTCGATATTCAGGTACACTCTGGCTTTCTGCGCTTGCGTGTGCTTTGATCTAGCAATTACAGTTGGGCGATATTGACCAATTTGGCATTGTATGATGTCTAATGTGAAATATTATATAAATATGAAACATATTTATAAATAATTTATTAATTCATAATGAATTAATTATTTGTAGCCTACCATTTCAACTACCTGACCCGCATGGTCTTTTTGTAACCCTTAACCAAATCACAAATAAATAAAGATGAGCTACACACAAATTACCAACCGGTCAATCACCTTTTCTGCTGGACTCTGGCATGACGAGGCAGAGTGATCTGTGTCATTATAATGGCGTCCACAAACTTGGTTGGTAAAAAAGTTGCTCAACCAACAGCATCCAGCCAACAGTATCTGAGGTTTTCACTAAAATTACTAAGTACAAGCGTAAAAGTGAAAGACTGAAGTAGTGTTCTGACGCTGTGACGCGTTACCTGATAGATAAAAAAATTGAAGAGTCGTTAAATAGAGACAAGACGAATTAAATATCACGTTTAACAACTATAGTGAGACACCAACCAGCAGTACATCCTTGATAAACTGTCTGACGTGCACTGCTCTCTGGGGTTTTGTGCTCAAAGCACCCGTTGACTGCTGGAGCTCAGACGTGCACATATGCTAAAGCGCATTACAGTGTGTGTGTGTGTGTGTGTGTGTGTTTGTGTGTGTGGTCACATGATGTCGTTTTCAGTGGTATAGTGTGGAAAGATGGCTGTTCAGAAATGTTAGATGTAACGCTAGTGTGGATGTGGATAGTTTTAAAATGCTATTTTAGAACGAAAACAAAGACGTTTTAGTGTAAACAGGGACATGTGTATTTTTTCGTGAGTGGGTTGCGGCTGTAATGGGGCGGAGCATAGGATCACGATGCCAGCTCAGCATCGTGATGTCTATTGGCGATGAACGATGCCATTGTCTATCGACCCAACCCTAAGTGCAATTCCTAGTTCAACCACTGGGTGTCAAACATACATGCTGCACCTTTACGATTTTAATATTCAATTCAATTAAAAAAAGTAGCTGTTACTTAGTTACTTTTGAAGGAAAGTAATTATTCATTCATTCATTTGCCTGGGGATTAGTCGCTTTATTCATCAGGGGTCACCACAGCGGAATGAACCGTCATCTTATCCAGCATATGTTTTACACAGCGGATGCCCTTCCAGCTGAATCCCAGTACTGGGAAACACCCATACACTCTTACATTCACACACATACACTACCGCCGATTTAATTTTTCGATTCACCTAAAGCGCATGTCTTTGGACTGTGGGGGAAACCAAAGCACCCCGAGGAAACCCACAACAACACTGGGAGAACATGCTTACTCCACACAGAAACACCAACTGACCTAGCCAGGACTCGAACCAGCGACCTTCTTGCTGTAAGGTGAATGTGCTACCCACTGCGCCATCACGTTGCCTTATTATTATTACTATTAATATTATTAATAATAATATTATTATTATTATTAGCAGCAGCAGTAGTAGTGTTATTTTAGTACTACTAAAAGCTAATAAAATGATAAAAATTACATTTGTTGTACAAATTTAGCTGTAATTTCCTCTATTATGTTTTTTTTATTGCATGACGTGATTATTAAACATCACTTTATTAAATCATATTGAAACAAATGAAACCTCATTTGAAGCAGCAAACGACACGTGATTTTAATCGCAGTTAAAGATCATTGCAGTCTAACAAAACCCTCACAACCATAGTAAAATCCCAGTAACGTACATCCATCACTAGACGTTTTCAATTTATTACTTATTAACCAGACACACAAAGGCTCACCACTGTCCAGTACTCCAGCAAAGCATCCTAAATAATCACACAAGAGTGACAATCATTAAAACACGCCTCTGATGATAAACGTGAACAGCTGCGACAATGACATAGTAAAAGACTGGCAACAAAACGAGCCAGACAAAGCGACTCGCTGTGTTATTGATGACACAAAAACCAGCTTCCTGCGCCAAAGGCCACCTGTTTCTGTTGTTCAGAACAATCGCATTGGAAAAAGCCACATCCTAAGCCGCAGATCCCAAAAGCACCTGCTGAACCGGCCGCTCACAGACCATTAGGGTCACAAGCCATTTGATTTGAGTACTGGATTTTCACTAACAAACACAGAGGTCAGGAGGAAACACTCACATACACGCGACAGGACATGGAGAGTCTTAGTGTTTACACTTTATCACAACACAAGGGGACCTAATAGATGTCTTCATTCAGGTCATTTTATTTATTTCTTATTTTAGCTCCTACAGTTGAAATGCAGAATTATTAGCCCCCCTGTATATTTTCTCTCCAATTTCTGTTTAGCGGAAAGAAGATTTTCTTCAACACACTTCTGAACATAATATTTATTAACTCAATTAACTCAAATAACAGTTTTATTAACTCAATTCTAATAACTAATTTATTTTATCTTTGCCATGATGACAGTAAATAATATTGGACTAGATATTTTAAGATACTAGTATTCAGCTTAAAGTGACATTTAAAGGCTTAACCAGGGTAATTAGGCAAGTCTACGTATAACAGTGGATTGTTCTGTAGACAATCCAAAACAAATATTGCTAAAGGGGGATAATAATATTGACTTAAAATGGTTTTAAAAAATTAGGAACTGCTTTTATTCTAACAAATTAGACTTTCTCCAGAAGAAAAAATATTATAGGAAATACTGTGATAAATTCCTTGCTCTGTTAAACATCATTTGGGAAATATTTGAAGGAAGATATTCACAGGAGGGTGAATCATTTGGATTTAAACGTTAATATCTCTTTAAAAGAAAGACTTTCAGATCTTACATATGATCTGTAACTATACAGGGAGCTACAAGCCATTCAAAAAATACCCTAAAATTTTTATGAATATTTGTAAAAAAAAAAAAAAATTAAATACATTAAAATGTATATATTTTGTTATTTGAGTAATTATGAATGCAAAAATGTCTCTATGTTTCTAAGTTTTGTCTTTAAATTTACCCATACTGTATGGCAACTTTTGCTACTAAATAAAACCGGCAAATGTGGAATAATAAATAAATCCACCATATCTGTATTTTATCTATATTACCTATTCATCATTACTTAGTAGCCATTCAACCTGGAAATGTTGCTTGGATATTATAAATATAGGCTATACATAATATGCATATTTATACAGTTTTTAATAAACTTTGAAATATATGTGGCATGTGCATATGACATATTTGTAAAACATTTGGAAATCTAAACATTGAGTGTAGACTGCTAGGGAACCCAAATTTGTCAGAGGATGTCAAGCTGACAAAACATTGCTGCACTCTGATACAAGTTTTATTTATGGAGAAAATTGAAAAGCACTGCAGTGATTGGGTGTTCTGTGTGTGTTTGTCTGAGATAATTAGCCAACCGAATTTATATTCCATACAAAATATGAAGCTGATTGGTCGGTTCTTGTCTTATGACTCGTGGTGCGGCATTCTGAAAAGATTTGTTGTTTTTAACTGTGAATGCCTAAAATACCCGAGCTCATCCCGCTTCTTGCGCCTTCATTATAAATAATAAACTTGCGCGTGGAAATGGTTTGACATGTGAACAGCCGCCATCATTTGCGATCTACAGCAGTTGATCCTCTTGCACAGATATGCTGGATTCACCTGATTTATTGACATATGGCTTGCAGATTCATTCCATGGCAGTTCTTACTCCTTCTTCTAGGGTGTGAGTTAAATTTTGGCGATTAGGTGACTGAGATTTAACAAGAGAATACGAAATAAAAGATTTTTCAAAATAAAAGATCGTTCAGACTCAAATAATAAACAAAATGAAAATAATTAATGATTTCTTGTGAGGCCCAGTACCAATTGATCCACAGACTGGTGCCGCGTATCTGCTCTGCAAGCACCATGCGCCTCTTTCTCTAGTTCTGCATCAATTGGACTGATTTTTAGCAGGTGATGACGCGATGCACTAAAGGAAACATTCTAAGCAAAGCGCTTTGATCATAGGCTTTATAGAACAGCCAATGCTTATCACATCGGTGTTATCGTATGCATCAAATTATTAACATTGTCTTGATTTTTTTTTTTCCTTTACTTCACGATTCCACCGTGTACCACTAGAAGTAAGGCCGCGTACCACTAGTGGTACATGCACCACAGTTTGAGAACCAATGTATTATGCAATAATAAATGTATGTTGACTCGTGTATGAGAATATCCCTCTGAAACACTTTTAGAATATAGATATTAATAAAACTGTTTAGTTAAGTTTAGTTTGAAGTGGAGATTTTTACAGTTCAGTAGAAAAGAAGAAAGGGGCGAAGCAGTGGCGCAGTAGGTAGTGCTGTCACCTCACAGCAAGTTCGCTGGTTCGAACCTCGGCTTAGTTGGCATTTGTGTGTGGAGTTTGCATGTTCTCCCAGCGTTCGCGTGGATTTCCTCCGGGCGCTCCGGTTTACCCCACAGTCCAAAGACATGCTGCAGGTGAATTGGGTAGGCTAAATTGTCCATAGTGGGGCGAGGCAGTAGCGCAGTAGGTAATGCTGTCGCCTCACAGCAAGAAGGTCGCTGATTCGAACCTCGGCTCAGTTGGCGTTTCTGTGTGGAGTTTGCATGTTCTCCCTGCCTTCGCGTGGGTTTCCTCCGGGTGCTCCGGTTTCCCCCACAGTCCAAAGACATGCGGTACAGGTGAATTGGGTAGGCTAAATTGTCCATAGTGTATGAGTGTGTGTGTGAATGTGTGTGTGGATGTTTCCCAGAGATGGGTTGCGGCTGGAAGGGCATCCTCTGCGTAAAAAACTTGCTGGATAAGTTGTCGGTTCATTCCGCTGTGGCGACCCCGGATTAATAAAGGGACTAAGCCGACAAGAAAATGAATGAAAGAATGAATGAATGAATGAAAATTGTCCGTAGTGTATGAGTGTATGAGGGTGACAGGCCCAGACGACAGGCCGGCCGGAATGTGTAAAAAAGTCGTTATCATTTGGACAAGTCTAAATGGAGGACTTGTTCCAAAGAGCCGACTCCGCAACCATACGGGACTAAGGCCAAAGAAGAAGAAGAGAAGAGTAGAGAAGAAGAAAAAACATCTTCATTTTGAGAATCCTTATAAATGTGTGAATATTTCATTCACAAGAAAGTGACAAAATAAATATTAAGGAACATTTTTGCATGTTTTCTTCACATTAGACTGAAAAAAAAAAACACTGAAAACTCAAATAGCAGAACACAGTTGTCGACATACACTAAGAGCTATAAAATTCCTCCAAATTACAGCTTTGATCAACGTTTTTCCTCCGACAAAAGTCAAAACCAAAAGTCTCTTTGCTGCTCATTTATTCTCAATGCATTTCATAAGAAACACTTGACATGTCAAAGCAATCATATTCCGCTAAATCCAGGAGAATTACTTTTAAATCCAATACTTTTTTTCTGAAATGCATATTGAATTTATGAAAGCGATACGCAGTCAACAATCATCTTGGGTCTTTTGTTAATTACATCCCTCTGTCTACGCAACACGACAACAGCAGAAAGCCGATCTGATGTCTAATAGCAGCTCGCTGGTGTTTATGAAGGCTTCTGTCTTGAGTTTCTGAGGACTCAGAGTGTTTCCATATGTGCGAGATGCCCACATGATTCAGTCCAATCACAGTCCCAGCAGAGCGGCTTCTGTTCCCCTGCTTTAACCACTCCAGCAGATTACAGTCCCACACACTTCAGAAGCTCAGAGTCAACACAAAACTGCCATGGACAGCAGAGGAGTCGGGCCAGACCAAGGCTGGACTCCAAAGCCTTATGCACCACTGTAAAAAAAAAATAATAATAATCTGGGAAATTTATGGATAAAAGGGCAGCTGTGGTCACAAGTATTTTATCAGTATTATACTGTACAAACTGTAAAAAAAAAAAAAAAAAAATCTAATTTTTAGGGTATCTAAAATGTCAAATTTATTTTACAGTAAAAAAAAAAAAATTAAATCAGCTGTGGTTGCCAGCATTTTACCGTTAAAATACGGTACAAGCTATAAAAAATGCCAAATTTTTAGGACGTTTCTAAAATTTCTAATTTATTTAATGGTTAAAATAAATGGAAGCTGTGGTTGCCAGTATTTTTTCTTTAAAATACGGTACAAACTGTGAAAAAAATATATATATTTTTTGGACGTTTCTAAAATATGTAATTTATTTAACAGTAAAAACGTTGTTTTACCTTAAACCTGCAAAAAGTGTAATTTTTCGGAGGAGTCTAAAATGTTAAATTGATTTATGTATAAAAAAATGGCAGCTGTGGTTGCCAGTATTTTACTATTAAAACATGATACAAACCGTAAAAAAAGAAAGAAAAAATATATATACATATATTTTATTTTAAATCCATTTTTAGGATGTGTCTAAAATGTCCAAATAATTTATGATAAAAACAAACCAAAAAAAAAATAATAATAAAAATGTCTGTGGTTTTCAATTTGTGGTTGCCAGTATTTTACAGTTAAAATACAGTACAAACCATAAAAAAATAATAAAAATTTTCGGATGTGTCTAAAATGTCTAATTTATTTATGGTAAAATAAAATAGCTGCTGTGGTTGCCAGTATTTTACAGTTAAAATACAGTACTAACCGTAAAAAACATTTTAAAAAAAAACAATAATTAAAATTTTTTGAATGCGTCTAAAATGTCTAGTTTATTTATTGGTAAAAATAAATGTCAGTTGTGGTTGCCAGTATTTTACCATTAAAATATGGTTCAAACCATAAAAAAAAAAATCACATTTTTAAGACATATTTTTTAAGACTTCTAAATTGTCTACTTTATTTACACAAAAAAGGCAGTTGTGATTGCCAGTATTTTACTGTTAAAATACAGTACAAACAGTAAAAGTCAAATTCTTAGAACGTGTCTAAAATGTATAATTTATTTATAGTAAGAAATGCAGCTGTAGTTTCCAGTATATTTTACTGTTAAAATAAAGTGCAAACTGTAAAAATTAGATATTTTTTGGAAGTGTCTAAAATGTCTAATTTATTTACAACAAAAAAACACAGTATTTTACCATTAAAATACAGTACCAACCATTTTTTTAAAAATCTGATTTGTTTTTTGTTTTGTTTTTTGTTTTTTGTCTATATTTCCTTTCCTGGAAAAAAAAAACTCATTTCTTTTAGTTTGGCTAAAAGAATTTTAGTTTGGCTTGTAAATAATATATATATATAATGAATTAATAGCCCCCCTGTTTATATAATTTTTTCCCCCCATTTTCTGTTTAACAGAGAGCAAATACCTTAAAGGGGCTAATAATAATGTCCCTTAAATGGTTATTCTAGCCAAAATAAAACAAATAAGACTTTTTCCAGAAGAAAAAGTATTATTAGACATACTGTGAAAATTTCCTTGCTCTGTTAAACATCATTTAGAAAATATATATAAATGTATTATTATTAAATATATATTTGTTTGGCAACAGAACAAACCACTGTTGCCCAATGACAATACAGATTACTTGCCTATCCTAATTAAGTCTTTATATAGCATTTTAAGCTGAATACAAGTATATGGCAAAAATAACTAGTAAAATTCCCCATAATCATGGCAAAGACAAAAAAAATTAGCTATCAGAAATGAGTTATCTAAACTATTTTTCTTGAATCGTGAAAAATGTTCATGAATAAGCATACAGTACTTTAATAAAACATTGCACGCGTTTTTATAAGGCACTTTTACGTGACTCCTCGTGGTTTTCTGTGGGGTTGAGAGCGTCATGCATGCTCCGTTAGAGAATGTATTTGTTTTGGATGATGCATCTGCTATGTGTTTTCATTATTTGCCTATATAGACTCCTTCGGATTAGCTCCAAATAGAAAGCTGTAATTATGTCAAACAGGAACTTCAGGGCAGTGTGTGAAAACGCAGAGGCCGACGTCTTCACAAAACCCCCCCAAAAAAAGTCCCTCGATGCCTAAAAGTATATCTAAAAATACTAGAGCACAGCTGGATGAAATTTATTTTCTAGGCCATAGCAACAATGTTTGGTTGTTTCCAATTTCCAAAAAACCGCAGATAGTAAAACGCACAGAGAATAAGGTGGACGTAAATAGCACATGCATGCTTCAGCACTTTTAAAGACCGTGTGGGGGCTGAAAGCGAAATGTTTGTCAAAGGTAAATTCATGATCCGTCGCACAGCCATAATATCATAAAATAGCAAGGGAAGCTTCCAATCATGAACCTTTTGAGCTAAAAGTGGAATCTAATGAGTCAAAAAACAACACTTCTGTTAGTCATGAATGCCAAACATAGGAAGAAAGAAATCTGGACTTATTTATTGGTGTGAGTGATGAAAACTTAGTGTTTGGGAGCCGTTTCATAAAGAATTGATCTTCGGTAATAGGCAACATGGTGGCTTAGTAGTTAGCACTGGTGATTCAAAGCAAGAAGGTCGCTGGTTTGAGTCCCGGCAGGGCAGTTATCATTTCTGTGAGGAGTTTGCATGTTCTACCCGTGTTGGTGTGGGTTTCCTCTGGGTGCTCCGGTTTCCCCCACAATCCTAAGACATGCGCTATAGGGGAATTGGCCGTATTACGTGTGTGTGAATGTAAGTGCATGGGTGTTTCCCAGTGCTGGGTTGCAGCTGGAAGGGCATCCGCTGCATAAAAAATATGCCTGAATAGTTGGCGGTTCATTCCGTTGTGGCAACCACTGATAAATAAGGGACCAAGCCAAAGTAAAAAGAAACAATTAATATTCTTCGGAATCATTGAACTAACACACATCAGCGGACATTGGCTGAGTTCACAATAAATTTTAACAAGGATTCATTTTAGATAATTGGTATTAAAAAATGTGGATTTTGAAATGTTTTGTAAAGAAGTTCTTACACTCTCCAGAGCTGCCTTTATTAAGAGCTTGCTTTACTTCAAAAGAACTCACTGAGTTTTCAGGATTTTTGTGCATTCATTTTGTTTTGCCAAATGAGGAAATGTCCTATGCATACTGTAAGTGTACTGCGAAGACACTTTTAGGCACAGTAAAATGGCTTTTTATATCTTAAATCTTTTAATCTCCTACACAAATTGTTACTGTCTTACATCTCAGTTGTTTATTGGGTTAAAAGTGGTAAAAGTTTGTTCAGAATTTGGAAAATGTGCCATTACTTTTAATGCAGTTAAATTAGAGTCGGTGTACTTTTAAATATCTATTGAAATCTGTTTTAAAGGAGCCTTATTATACATGCTTTGCTTGATTTTTGTGAATTGTTTTATATGATTATTTAGTTTTTTAGTTTGCTGTCTTGACCAGGTCTCCCTGGAGTAAAAAGAGATCGTGAATGGCACTCTTCCTGGCTAAATAAAGAAATCAATATTCTCTGACGGCTGAGGGTGAGTAAAGTAACAGCACACGTTCATTTTCGAGTGATCCATCCCCTTAACAAACACAAAGAGCACACTAAACTACTAGATTCAGATTCAATCCTGAGCTTGTTGCTTTCATTTGATGGATTTCACCAATAAATCCCGGAGCTTAACTTCATTATTTGGCAAATCCAGTCCATTGAACATTGACTGGCACGCATCCACCTCGGATTTTCAACGCCAGTTCACCAAATAATTTGTGATTCATGTGAAATGAGTCCTGGTGAGCCTTGCTTCTGTTGGCGTCATGCAACGCACACATGTTTCAGCACATATGACGAGCATCGCTGATGAAAAGAAGCAATGGAGTCCTCTGGCCCCCTAAAGACATTGGCTAATTGCAGTAATAAGGCAAAAGCAGAGGTTGGGGAATAAAGATGCTGAAAGCCGGCACGCTTCTTTGGCCAGTTCTGTGGGCTTGTGGTTTTCTGTGATCTTCCTGCCTAAATCTCCCCCGTTTCCCCCACACTGGTCACTGAACTGTCGGATTATCTCGCGAAGCACGCTCCTACCATCAGGCCTTGTGGTTTTTCTCCTCTCTGGAGCTGCAACTGATTATAAAGGTTGATATTAAGTGAAATTAATCTCTCTGATGTCCAATTTTTAATTTAGAAGCTTGTTTCCTGGTAGAAAACACTTAAATATGGCGATTTTCAATGGAACCAAGTGCCTATGAGGTATTTGCTTCTTGGTCTGCTGTTTGTTTATGCTTTAAGACAACATTGAATCAAAACTATCCATGTTCAGCATGTTAATAAATTTGACATCTCTTATTGTGCATGATTCAATATTTTTTGTATATCAGAACACCTTTTGAAGGATCACATGCCACTGAAGAATGGGATGATGGCAACTAAATTCATCTTTGGTATTATAGGATAATTGATAATTGAGGTGTTTATTAAAGTTATGGTTATGAATTGCATTATGGGACCTTGATCCATGCTCTGCTTTTGATAGTGAAAATACAACTCTGCAGTCACTATTTTGACTTTTTTTATAGGTCCCATTATGATCTCACTGGATAGCTGGTTAAACAGATGGATAGATAAACAGATGGATGAATAAATGGATGGATGGACAGATGAATGGATGGATAAAAGGGTTGTGAGATGTGGGATTTATGAATTAATCAATAGGATGAGCAGACTGGACTGATGGATGAAAGGATTGGACTGACGTGATGGACAAACCAATGGAAGGGGATAGTTGGATAGATGGATGGATGGCTGGATGGATGAATAAATAAATGGACAGATAGACAAACCAATTGGATGGATGAATGGATGGATGGATGGACAAACCAATTAGATGAATGGACTTGATGGGCAAACCAAATGGATGGATGGATGGGTGGATGGATGGACAAACCAGTTGGATGAATGGATGGATGGATGGATGGATGGATGTATGGATGGATGGATGGACAAACCAAATAGATGATAGGACTTGATGGGCAAACCAAATGGATGCATAGATGGATAGATGGACAAACCAAATGGATGAATGGATAGATGGATGGATGGCTGGATGGATGAATAAATGAATGGTCAGATAGACAAACCAATTGGATGGATGGATGGATGGATGGATGGATGGATGGACAAACCAATGAAACGAATGCATATACTTGATGGACAAAACAATTATATGGATGGATAGACTGGAATGAATTGATTGATGTATGGATAGATGGATGGATGGATGGATGGATGAATGGATAAAATAATTGGAGGAGGTGGGATTAATGACTGGATCAATAGGATGGGAAGACTGGACAGATGGATGAATAGATTGGATGGACCTGATAAACAAACCAATGAAATGTATGGATGGAGGGAGGGATGGATGGATGGATGGATGGATAGATGGACAAACAATGAAATGAATAGATGGATGGACTTGATAGACAAACCAATAAAATGGGTGGATATACTTGATGGACAAACCAATTAGATGGATGGATAGACTGGGGTGAATTGATTGATGTAAGGACGGATGGAGGAATGGATAAAAAGATTGTAGGATCTGGGAATGACAAACGGATTAAAGGATGAGTGGACTAGACAGATGGATGAACAGACTGGATGGATAAACAGATGAGACAAGTGGATGGACGGACAGACTGGATTGATGGACCAAGTGGATGAATGAACAGATTGGATGAAGAGATAAATAGATGGATGGATAAACGAATTGGATAGAAGAACAGGGTGAACTGACTTGAGAGATGGATGGGATGGACTGGTAAATGGATTGGGTGGAGGAGATGGAATGGGCTAAATAGATTGGATAGACTGGATTGACAGAAGGGATGGAAGGTTGAAATGGACTAAATTGATGGATGCATGGATTGGATTGGATTGAATTGGGATTGGATTCATGGATTGGGATTGGATGGATGAATGCTTGGATTGGGATTGGGTTAAATTGGGATGAATGGATGGACAAATTAATGGATTCTATGGACAAAATGATGGAATGATGGACAGAATAAAAAACTAAAATTTGAACAAGAACCAAGAAGAAATCAGCAAGAACACAGGGGCCATTTCTGTAGACCCAGGCGCCGTTACACTTTCATCAACATGACAAAAAGTCTAGTATATATTGGCAGTGCAGCAAAATAACGCGCAAACATCTTGATTACATCAAAGAACTCAATGCTTGATATGAAATATTACAGCGCACAAACACACACACTCTGAGACTTGAAGAACAGCCCCATCCCTCACATCCAAAGAACCCCACACACACATCTGATAAATCGCAGAAAACTGCACAGTACTGGACACAAACTGAAAAGGGAACTGTCTTTTTGAGAGTGTTTGTTCTTGAAGTCATGCCAGGAGGCACTCAATATGCTCATCAAAACAATGATTAGAGATCTAACGCTCAGGAGAACAGGAACACCTCGCTGGCAGGATCTGAACACGCAGAGGTGATATCGAGACACAATAGCAAATGTTTTCAGAAAACATCAGAGAGCATCAAATCACTGAACTCAAACAAGACATCAGTCCAGACAAAACACTGATGTAAAAAACATACAGACATCAGAAACGGCACAAAAAGAAAATAAGTACAATGTAAAAACTATTAGTTACTGTACTTAAACAAAAAGTGAGTAAAGCTATTGTAACTGTTAAGCTGACTTCTTTTAATTTTTATAATTATGCACATACAATAGTTCACATAATTTTAAAGCAACGGGTTTACTCAATGTTTAAGTCAACTAATCGTTTTAAAGCAACAATTTACCTCACTTATTTAAAGAAAATTCAACTAAAAGAACTTTATATGCATCGGGTTTACTCACTTTTTTTTTTTTTAAGTAAAGTCGACTTGTCAGTGTTTGTCTGAGATAATTAGGAGCAGTCCCAATTCTATTTTTGTACCTCTTCCCATTCCCCTTGGCCCTTGAAACAGTTTTAAAAAGGCATTTTAGAATGAAAATGATCCACGTCCACACTGGCGTTTCATATAGCATTTCTGAAAAGCCCTCCTTCCACACTACACCGCTGAAAACGCGCATCACATGACCACACATACACTCTGGCATGCGCTGCAGCATATGCGCACATCTGAGCTCCAAGCAGTCAGCGGGTGCTTTGAGCACAAAACCCCAGGGAGGAGTGCACGTCGGACAGTTTATCAAGAATGTACCGCTAGATGGCATCTCACTATAGTTCTTAAACGTGATATTTAATTTATCGTGTCTCTATCTAACGATTCTTCGTTTTTTTTAATCTATCAGGTAATGCGTCACAGCGTCCGTACACTGCTTCAATCTTGAAAGCAGTTGAAAGGGTAGGCTACGAATAAATAATTTGTTATGATTTAATTCATTGTTCATAAATAATTAATTCACCACCACCTACGAAGACGATGCTATCGTCCATTGCAATGTTTCTAGGGATGTAACGGTATCAGAATTTCACGGTACGATAATACCTCGGTATGAATGTCACGGTACGGTATTTATTGAATAATTTACAGGAAAAACAAAACTAATGAAAAGACTCGGAAAAAAGTGCCAAAAGTGTTTATTTACCTTAGCACTGAACATTTCAATGAAATACAAATTAGCCATCTATCTGTAAGTTTTGAAACAGGAACTTCAATTTTTCTATTTTAATAACAAAAAACTATTAAACCATTAAAAAAAGTTTCAATTTAGTATTGTTAAACTCATCACATTCAACATTTAATCACTCACTCACTTAGACAGAGATGGGTTTTAAGGAAAATTATCATATAACTATAATCTGGTAAAAGCTGGGATCTCTGGGCATTTACAATGTCCCCTGCAACAGAAAAAAAACCCTCTCGTTTGGGACTGAGGTTTCTGGGACAGAGAGATATGATTTAGCCAAGGTTGACAGTAGTGGGTAACGCTGTGCATTGTCTTTCCACCACTTGAGAGGACAAACCATGAGTGAGATAGAGGTCTCTTTGCGGTACAAGTCAATGTCTGCATCAATCTAACAAGTGTGCTGTGTTCTGCAGTCCCCATGACTGTTATTAGTCGTATTCCCCGACTTATATTTCACCACAGTCTGGCAGTGCCTGCATACTGTTTTTTTTTCTTTGTCTGTCGCCTTTTCTCCTTTTTCGTATCTTTTTAGAAAGAAATCGAAATGCTTCCACACATCCGATTTAAAACCCGCTTTAGGTTCGATCATTTCCAGCTCTTTTTCTTCCCCGGTACTAGCAACACACTCCATGTCCGCATTACTGGATCTGTAGTGACAACAGACCGCAAAGGATGATGGCCATGCCTAGGCTGATGGGAATTGTAGTTCCCGCTACCTCCCGTTCGCTTCATTCGCCTAAGCAAACTTTTCTCAGAAATATTGACCTTATTCTAAAATGCGGAAGTGCGCCTGTTTTCGCGATTGTCTTAGAACTTCCGATTCAGTCGCCTATGGGAGAAATGACTAGTAATAATAAACGGCAGAAAATGGTCAAACTACTTGCTCAACAAACAAATGTTTGCATGACTACACAGACCAAGTAGCATAATATAATAAGAAAATATTAAATTGCAACATCAAGCAGCGTAACGAGCAGTTGTTAACGTCAAAAAATGAATGCAAGTGAATGTGACCGGAAGTCGCGAGACAAAAAGATTCAAATGGCAGCGCCCACTCGTCAGCTGAGAATAAGGTGAATAGTCTTATTGAGTCATGCAATTGAAAAAAATTACTAATGCGGTATGACGGTATTTACAATATTGTTACATCCCTAAATGTTTCACATTAGACATTGTACAATGCCAAATTGGTCGCCCAATCCTAGTTGACTCTGAATTAAAAAAAAAAAAAAAAAAGAAATGCACCCTTCCATCGTGTGTTCAGCACATGCCCTGTGTTAAATGCTACACGAGTTTCAGCATTCATACTAAATCATCTCTCCTAAACCTACAACATCCATTCTTTCCGGAGGTGGAGTGACCTCTGACTGCTTTACCATGATGGCGATGGCTTTCATGTGATTATTTCCACACTGCTGGAAATCAGAAAAGAGAGCATTTATGTCTGCCAGCAGCTTTTCCCCTGCAGTCCCAAACATCCAGAGCCCATGACTCCTTGTGTCACTGTGAGTCTGAACAGCCACGCTGCATCGTGCCGCTTCGCAACTCCAATCTACCCCCCCAAAACTGTAAACCTAGGGGAAACACTGTAGAGAAGTAGTTAATAATGAGTTAGTTAATAAGTAAAAAGTTATTATGTTTAGAAATGTGTTGAAATAATTTTTCAATCCATAAATAATTCAGGACTTCAGCTACTGTACATTTGGTGAGTATGTTTGGAAACGTCACACTGATAATGTCCACTGTTGTGTGTTTAGCTAAAACCCAATGCTAGAGTTCAGTTGCGAAGGTCATTAATCTCGTCACTGTTGTCAGTGTATAGTCTTAACACCGGGGTTGAGTTTCGTCAGATTTGAATGCTCCTTTGAATACAATTCAGATTGAATTCTGGCCCGAGCGATGACCAGTTGCACCGCTGATTTGACTTCTGCTAACCACTCGACAATATGCAAATATGACTAGCGAGGAAGGTCATGAATTTACACACCCCGGCAGGCCAGATTTTGACCAAAGTCACACTGGGCAAGGTTGTTTTGTTTGGCTGTTGTGTCTGTTACAAACACTGCAAGATACACTCATTCCAATACATTGTTTAAACTTTCCGAATTTGATTGTAATGCAATGTTGTGCACTTTCTGTAAAGATGCTTTGAAACAATAACTATTGTGAAGAGTGCTACACAAATAAACTTTAATTGAATTCATTCATCAGAATTGAACAAAATACTATTTAAATGCAAGCAGAACATCAGCATCAAAAGCTAATAGTACAAATGCACTAATAACCTTTTTATTTAGTTTAAATAAAGAAAACTAAAACCAAACAAACTAGTAAGGTAATTAAACTAACAAATAAATAAATGAATAAAACAAACAAATAAAACTAATGAAGTAACAAATAAATAAATAAACTCATAAATAAAACACAAAGCAAACAAATAAAACGGATGAAGTAACAAACAAATAAATAAACAAACTAATAAATAAATAAAACAAAAAGCAAACAAATAAAACTAATGAAGTAACAAATAAATAAATAAACTAATAAATAAAACACAAAGCAAACAAATAAAACGGATGAAGTAACAAATAAATAAATAAACAAACTAATAAATAAATAAAACAAAAAGCAAACAAATAAAACTAATGAAGTAACAAATAAATAAATAAACTAATAAATAAATAAAACAAAAAGCAATCAAATAAAACAAATAAATAAATGTATAAATAAAAACCAATTAACTAATAAATAAATAAATAAACTAATGAACTAACCAATAAATAAATAAATACAACAAATAAACATATGAAAATAAAAATAATGAACAAACACATGAATAAAAACAATAAACTAATAAATAAAAAAACAAATAAAACGAATAAACTAACAATAAAAAATTAATAAAAACCAATAAACTAATAAATAAAGAAATAAATACAACAAATAACAAACAGATAAGAAAGAAAATAACAAACAAATAAAAAATAAAAACAATAAACTTATACATAAATAAATAAAAACAAACAAATAAAACTAAAGAACTAACAATTAAATAAATAAACTAAAACCAATAAACTAATAAATAAATCAATACATACAACAAAAAACTAACAAATAAAACTAAGAAAATAAATAAATAAATAAATAAATAAATACCAGGAAATAAATAAATAAATAAAACTAATGAACTAACAAATAAATAAAAACTAATAAAAAAAATAAAATAAATAAATAAATAAAACAAAAAATAAACAAAACTAATAAACTAACAAATAAATAAACCAATAAAAACCAATAAACTAATAAATAAAGTGTGTCAGGATTTATTCTGAAATGTAATTTACTCCCTGGATGTAATGTATCCCTAACTCCACTAAATGTGCACTGTAAAAATGCAGGGTTCCACAAAATTGATTTGTGTTGTGGCAGTATGAACACTGTAAAACCCAGCAGTCAAGTTTATCAAAAGAAATTGAAATGAAAGCGTAGTTAACTCAAAATTGACTGAAAGTTAACTCTACTCATTTGACAAGAGTTTTGAACTTAGTGTTGAAGGTAATGAGTTAATTAAATATCTCAACAATATTACAATACTATTACAACTTAAATGGAGTAAGTTCACAGTATACTCATGTAGATTTTTTTTTTACTCAAATGGTTTATAGCAATCGGTTTACTCAAACGGTTGGAGTTGCATTAACTTATTGGGTATTACAGTACTCAATTGGTTTGAGTTCTCTTCATTTATTGGGTTTAACTGTGCTCATATTGATTCATTTACTCAAATGGATTCAGTTCACAGCACTCATTAGGATTAGTTTTTAAATGGTTTGTTGCAATCAGTTTCCGCAAACGGTTAGAGTAACCTTAACTTTTTGAATTTTACAGTGAAGGAATTAAGCAAACTAATTAGTTTGTACAAATTTAAATGGATTGAAAGTAAAACAATTAAGTTGTCCCCCTAAAAAAACAAAAAAAATTGTAGTATAACGTGAGGCTCAGAGACTTAAAATATATTAAGAAAAAACACACACACACACAGCGGAAATACACAAGTAAGTATGATCCTGTAAAAAACACAAGACTCCTGAAAGCCCATATTGGCATCATATTGTCCAGTGTTCCCCCATGCTCCGCTCTCATTTAGAAATGAGTGTTTTTGGCATCAGGCATGAGGACGAGCTGCCAGAAACACACAGTCTCTGAAAATGATGAGGGAGCTGCCAGAAAGCTTGAAGTGCCGCCGTAAGAGGAAGACAGACCTGAATTACACTGAAGTGTGGTTCCTCTGAACGCTACCACATGTGGACACCAGTCTGTGTGTCCAATGAGCTCAAACCGCTGCTACAGAGGAGAGATAAACCTCAGCACATGCTCACACACACACGCGCACATTCATATAGTACCCATATAGTACCCAGGCTGAGATTTGACAGCAGATATTCTCGTTTTTTTTATAGTGCTTTGAGCTATCAGTATTGTATAATGTGATATAGAAATAAGGTTGGCTTTACAAAACTTGAATGCAATTGAACCCTTTAACTACCCCACCAAGAAAAAAAATGTTTGGATTGCATTCCTTAACTCCTAAGGTTGCTAGTTAACACACTCAATGCATTTTTTTTCAACACATCCCCCCATGATTTCTAAAATATCAGCCTCTACCAAATGTTTGATACGTCGGTTTATGGTAAAAGTACTGGACTTAATACATCTACTATGAAAAATCTGAAAATATGAAGGGTAAAAATTATCAAAATAAAATTTAAATACTTAATCACCTGTTCTTTTTTTGTTGTTGTTTGTTCAGTATGCCATAAAAATATTTCAGATTCTCATTTAACATGTTTTATTTTTTTTTTATTTTTTTTACAATGAAACCAAAATCAAGAGTAGTGCAACAGGATGTTAATTAGATTTTTGTTTTGTAAACCAACAATGCTGTGTGTAAGCCATACCAAAAACATGGTCAACCATTTGGTGGAGCGGCAGTCAAAGGGTTAACATGAAGTAAAAATTAATAATATGTAAAAAAATATATATATAATTTAAAATAAATAAATAAAAAACTTTTATTTTGGTTTTAATTCATTTTTGCCCAATACGAACATATATAAAACACATAAATAAATAAACATACATACATACATCAATAAAATTTAATTAAATTACAAATAATAAATAAAATAAAACTATAAAACAATAAAATAAAACAAAGTAAGAAATAATTTTTTTAAAAATATATATACAAATAATAAAAGTAATAAAAAAGTTTTTTAAAAAGTTAATAAAATATTTTTTAAATAAACAAAATAAATAATGTAATGTAATGTAATGTGTATTTATATAGTGCATAAAAAAATAAATAGTAAAACAATAAAAATGAATACATGTATAATATTTTAATAAACATTTTATAAATAAAATTTAAATATATGAAAATGTAATACACTTTAAAATAACAATAAATAAATAAATAAATAAAACCTAAATTAACCTTAAATTAAATTAATTAAGACCAATACAGATGATTAAAATAAAATAAAATAAAATAAAATAAAATAAAAAATTAATTTATTAAAATAAAATAAATAAATAACATTTTAAAAGTTAATAAAATTTTATGAAAATTTAAATAACTTAAATTTAAATAAAGGAAACATAAATAAATAAATAAATAAATAAATAAATAAATAAATAAACTAATTTCACAAAGAAATTAACCTCAGACCCATGTACTAAAAAGGCAAGATAGAAAATATACAGATGAATAAAAAAAAAATTTAAATAGTTTAAAAATAATATTAATTAATAGAACAAGCAAATCAAACATTCTCTACTTGACTGATTACATTAAGAATCTGAATTTAAATAATTTTTCACACAGAATGACAGAATTTTTGAATGACAGTACTGTACAGATGCTCAGAGTATTATTTTATTCATAAAATATAATAAAAGAACTGCAATATAAAAATAAATTCACTGAAAATGAAGTCATAACAAGTCAGTCAATCTTGCCTTAGAACAAAATATATTAATAGAAGAAGCAAAATAAACGAAACTACTTGATGAAATTAGATATAAAACAGAAAGTATGTCTAAATCCACCAATCAATATTATTATTATCATTAATATCATTATTGAATTTGATCTGTTTTAAGTCAGTATGAAATCAAAAGAGACCGCAATTACTTTCAATCCTGATTTTGCATTTATTCATTCATTTTCTCTTCGGTGCAGCACCTTTATTAACCAGGAGTCGCCACAGCGGAATGAACCACCAACTTATCCAGCCCTTCTAGCTACAACCCATCACTGGGAAACACCCATACGCTCTTACATTCACACACATACACTACAGCCAATTTAGCTCATTCAATTCACATATAGCACGTGTTTGGAGCACCCAGAAAAAAACTCAGGGAGAACATGCAAACCCCACACAGAAATGCCAACTGGCCGAGCCAGGACTCAAACCAGCGACCTTCTTGCTGTGAGGCGCAGTGCTAACCACTAAGCCACCGCACCACCTAGCTTTTACATTTAGTCCAATAAACAAAATACGAAAAAAGTCAATAAACGAGTAACTTTAACCAGTCAAGATGGATTAATCAGTGGATGTTAGTTCTACAAAATGAAATAAAACCCACAATCTCCACATTCGAAACAACTTTTTCCTGTATTTCCCTCTGAGATAATCAGACGGCGGAGATAAAACAGTGTTTGATGTTGACTTTAATCTCTTCCAGCAGGAGTTTATGAAGCGCACGTCAGACTGTGTGTTCAGTGCGGTCTGATCTGCTGAAACCCTTGAGCTCAAACATTAAACTCTTCTATATGACCAAACAAACATTGCATCCATGACCTTACAGGACTGTATGAGGAAAACACTGATGACGTCATCACACTTCACACAGACAAAACACACACAGCAGGGCAGTGTCCAAATAACACAACACCGTCTGACAGTAGACTACACTAACTTCAGCACAACTGCACGATGACGCAACCATTCAGTCCAGACCTTTTCTGGTTAAACAAGACACTACAAAAAATAAAAAATAAAATAAACAGTGGCGCAGTGGGTGACACAATCACCTCATAGCAAGAAGGTCGCTGGTTTGAGTCTCAGCTGGGCAAATTGGCATTTCTGTGTGGAGTTTGCATGTTCTCCCCGTGTTTGTGTGGGTTTCCTCTGGGTGCTCCAATTTTCCCCACAGTGCAAACAAATGCGCTATAGGTGAATTAAATGAAGTAAATTGTCTGTAGTGTATGTGTGTGAATGCAAGAGTGTGTGGATGTTTCCCAGTGTTGGGTTGTGGCTGGAAGGGCTTCCACTGTGTAAAACATATGCTGGATAAGTTAGCGGTTAATTCTGCTGTGGTGACCACTGGTTATTAAAGGGACTGAGCCAAAAAGAAAATTAATGACTGAAAAAATTAAAATGAAATAAAATAATTAAAATAAAATAATAAAATTGATTAATTAAAATGAAATAACTTAAATAAATAAATGTAAAAAAATATTAAAATTAAATGAAAATAAATAGATTAATGATTAAATTTTTTATTAAATTTAATAAAATAAATAAATATATATTTAAAATAAATAAAATTTAAATTTAATCAACTTAAATTAAAATAAGATAAATAAATAAATCAAATAAAACAAAACTTATTTTACAGAGAAATTAACCTTAGACCCAGGTACTGAGATGAGATAGTAAGTATATATCAAATAAATTGAAATGAAATGAAATAAAAATTAATGAAAATAAAATAAAAATAAATTCATTGATTAATATTTTTTAATTAAATATAATTACATAAAAAATATTTATAAAGAATAAAGAAATTAACCTCAAACCAATACAGATCATAAAAAATGTAATAAAATAAACTATATTAAATTGAATTAAATAAAACAAAACTTGTTTCACAAAGAAATTAACCTCAGACCCAGGTACTAAGATGAGATAGATGATTAAAATAAAATAGAATAAAAACATAATTAATAAAAATAAAATTAAAATAAATAAACTAACTATTTTTTTAATTAAATATAAAAGATTAATAAATAATTTTTTTATTTATTAAAATAAAATAAATGGATAAATGAATTTTAAGTAAATAAAATTTAATTAAAATTTTGTTAACTTAAATTACAATAAAAGAAATATAAATAAATAAAATATAATAAAACTAATTTCCCAAAGAAGTTAACCTCAGACAGATAGATTATTTATACAGATGATTAAAATAAAAAAAGAAAATTGTTTAAAAATAATATTAATTAATTGAACAAGCAAATCAAACATTCTCTTCTTGACTGACTACATTAGGAATCTGAATTTAAATTAAAATATTTCACACAGAATGACAGAATTTCTGAATGACAGTACTGTACAGATGCTCAGAGTCAGAAAAGATGAAGAAGAAAGGGAGATCACAGTCTGTCATCTCCCTCACACACATCAGGACTCTAATGCGTTCTTAAATATTTTGCAGCCTAATGCGATTTGCATCATTTCCTCTCACCCGTTTTTAGCTCATTTCCACGGGAAACATCAGGAACCTCATTAAACATCAAAAACAGCATTAAACACACATTTACATCACTTCTCCATCAGCGGCATGAATGAGAACGTTTTTTAGACTGAGTGACATTACCTTGAAGAACTTTATGATTTATAAGATTTGAAATTCCAAGACCATTTCAAATAAATATCTGCTTAGCAAACAAGTTGTTAGACATCAGCTTCTGAAAATGCAAAAATAAATAAATAAATAATTTATATATATATATATATATATATATATATATATATATATATATATATATATATATATATATATATATATATATATATATATGTATATATATATATATATATATGTATATATATATATATATATATATATATATATATATATATATATGTATACACACACACACACACACACACACACACACACACACACACACAGTTGAAGTCAGAATTATTAGCCCCCCTGAATTATTAGACCACTTGTTTATTTTTTTTCCCAATTTCTATTTAACGGAGAGCAGATTTTTTTTTCAACACATTTCTAAACATAATAGTTTTAGTAACTCATTTCTAATAATGGATTTATTTTATCTTGACAGTGATGACAGTAATTAATATTTTACTAGATATTTTTCATGACACTTCTTTACAGCTTAAAGTGACATTTAAAGCCTTAACTAGGTTAATTAGGTTAACTAGGCAGGTTAGGGTAGTTAGGCAAGTTATTGTATATGATGGTTTGTTCTGTAGACTTTCAGAAAAAAAATATACAGACATACTGTGAAAATTTCCTTGCTCTGTTAAACATCAATTAGAAAATATTTTTAAAAAAGAAGAAAAAAATACAAAGGGAGCTAATAATTCTGACCTCAACTGTGTATGTATATATATATATATATATATATATATATATATATATATATATATATATATATATATACATATATATATATATATATATATATATATACATATATATATATATATATATATATATATATATATATATATATATATATATATATATATATATATATATATATGAATAATGAAATATCAAGAATGAAAGATTTCTGATCAGTTATTAGACAATACATTATAAAAATGAGTGAATAAATAAACAAAATCAAAGAAGCTAAATTTTGGGTGGGGGTAGGCAGATATGGTAGATAGGTAGACAGATAGACAGACAGAAAGACAGACAAGTCCAAAGACACGCGGTAGAGCTGCACAATTAATCGGAAAAAGATTGCAATCTCGATTCGATGCACTAGACCAGGGGTCACCAATCTCGCTCCTGGAGGGCCGTTGTCCCTGCAGGGTCCAACCGACCTCAACACAACTGCCTAAGTGTGTAAAATATACCTAGTAAGACCTTGATTAACTTGTTCAGGTGTGTTTGATTAGGGTTAGAGTTAAAATCTGCAGGACACCGTACCTCCAGGAACAAGTTTGTTGACCCCTGCCCTAAACGATCTTAATCCAGCATTTCTACGATTCTGTCAATCATATTTTCAAGTTTAGGAGCAAAAAAGGCGGCTGCACAAGTCTTCACTTTGTTTTACATAGGTTGCTCAGCGACATGGACACCTCCAAATGATGTTAAAAGAGTCACATGCTGTATTTATAAGGTATAATTCATCCAAAAATGCCCTTTCTGTCTTCATGTAATGCTGTATTTGTGGCCGTGAAATTACATGCGATGTGAGCAACTGATCGTGAACTGTTAACACAGAGAGGGCAAGCCGCGCACCCTCCTTAATGATAGACGCACGTGTCTACTCTAGAGAACAGAATCTGCATAAGCTGTGAATAACAGGTAAAAAAGTTGTAAATAACATTCAGTTTGTGGCACAGAGCGATCGTTTGGGACCCGCGCGAGAAGTATGAACAGCACTTAGCAGTCAAAATAAAACCGGAAGCAGAGTAATGATTACGACAAGCATTTAATATGTTTTTTCTTTCATAGCGAACACAAAGTGTTGTGCATGAGAATAAATGTTTAATGCCGAGTTCAGACAGGATGATTTTCACAGTAGTCGTGTCGCAGATGTTTTCACACTGCATGACTATCTGAGCTTGCGTTTTGTCGCTGCTTTCTTTACACTGCAAGATGGATCGGGGCTTTCACAGGGGCTTTCACGTTGCATGAGTTTACAATTGGAAGAATCGCCGACAACTTCGTCCAAATTACGTCTCACAGCCAAAAACACTTAGCATATCTTTGGTTATTAACTACATAACGAGAAAGAAGCCTTTAATGGGGTAGAACATGTACATATTTGCTCACTTGGGTTTGAAGGAAATTAGCCATTTCTCCTCAACTTTCAATTTTAAAACTTTTAACTTTCCTTTTTTAAACGTCAAACAGACACGGGGGCTCCTGTCAAACCTCCACTAGTTTTTCCTCCATTTCTTGGGTCCAAATAACCCGAAAATGAGCGCTTTTAACTTCTCCCTCAATCTCCCGCTGGCCTGCAGTTACATACGCACACGCGCACACACACACACACGCGCGCACACACACACACACACACACACACACACACACACACACACACACACACACACACACACACACACACACACACACACACACACGCACACACGCACACACGCACACACACAGACACAAGTGAATGCTGCTTTCTCATTGGCTGTAGGCGATCGCTGATGTTATTTTCAGTCAGAACTCATTTCACACGGCATGATTTGAATCGCCAACAGCTCCAGTTATTTAGCATGCCAAATATCTCATGAGCATCGGCGACTCATCGGCGATTCTCTCAGATCGTGTCTTTGATAGTTCATACTGTGTGATTGTCACTCACATGCACGAGCAGCGATTTGCCTGTGATTTCAGGCATTAATCTGCGATTTCTAAAACCTTAGGGGCTAAAATCACGCAGTCTGAACTCGGCATAACAGTGTCAGTATAACCACTCTAGCCTATATAATGCAAGAGGGAATCTGATAATGACAAATGTCTGATTTTAGCAGTGAATAAATGGTCTAATAATAATCTTCCCAATAACAGATTGCAAACATATGACTCAAACATAATAATTCAACGTCAGAATTATGAATAGCTGTATTCTGCTGTCATCACTTACAGTGCATTAACGACCAGGACACATTTAAAGTCTATTCAAGTCCACCATTCAAAGTCTATTCGAAATTGAGCATTTTAACCAACAGTAGACCTGCACATAATATTATCAATGTTGTTTCACCATATGTTTGTGAAATAATAATAATAATAGCCTTTTTACATTAAGCTTTATTTTACATTACAGAATCATGAGAACATCGTGATTTTATTTTAAGCAACAAAATCGCTATTCTCATTTTAGCCAGAATCGTGCAGCTCTAACATGCAGTATAGGTGATCTGGGTAAGCTAAAATTGTCTGTAATGTATGAGCGTGAATGCGTGTGTGTGGGTGTTTCCCAGTGATGGGTTGCAGCTGGAATGTGTGAAACACATGCGGAATAAGTTGGCAGTTCATTCCACTGTGGCGACACCAGATTAATAAAGGGACTAAGGAGAAATGAAAATGAATTAATGAATAAATAAATAAATGCATGCTCGACACAAATAACAATATACTGAGCTACAAAAAAATGTATAATAAAATAAAACATAAATATGCACCAGTTAATGGCAAACGTTTTTAAATAAATTAAAACAATTCTTAAAGCTGCAAAAAACAAATATTAATAGAAAGAAAAGCATGCCTGACACAAACTGCAATAAACTAAGCTTGTTAAGCAGCCCAAAAAATAAATTGATAAACAAAATAAAATATAATTATTAAATAAATGCATACTTTACATGCACTGAGCTGAAAATGCTGCAAAAAAAAACATACAAATTATACAAACTAAAATAAAGAAACTGATGGGAAACTATTGTTAGTAAAAAAAAATAAAATAAATAAAAATTCTAGTCATCAGCAAGAGGCTTAAGGGAGTGTGTGAGGTGTACGGCCACATGTAACGTCATAAGCAAGACTTGAACTCTTCAAACGTCACCCGACACTCAAACTGCCTGTTGGCCATGAAAGCAGACTTGTGATAATTGTCAGAAATGACAGGTTCTTCTGCTTTAATTGTTATCCTCTCGATGCGCCCGGGCCGCAAGAGAAAGCCACTGGGGTTCTGCCAAGCGAGATCCTGTCATATCCCAGAATCCTCTGCTGTACTGAATGCGTAAACAGCTGTGGTTTTACTCCTCCTGACCTCTGACTGCATCAATCCTACAGAATTCTGCATTACTATTTGACCACTCATTAAAAACACTCCTGCAGACTGCACATTAGGGAGTGATTGTGTGAGGCTAGGAATTAAACAGCTTGCAAAAAGGAGATTAAAAATATAAGAAATTAAAAGAAAGTAAATCACGGAAAAACATCATCACAACAATGTTGCTGTGTTTTATTTTAACTTTACACGAACAAAGTCAATAAATATTACAATTTGTTTATTAATTTAATTAAAGAGCATGTACAACAATTGCCATGAAAGAAAACTAGCAAGCAAACAAATTATAAAACAAATAAACAAATAAAAACCAATATTTTTAGGCCAGTTGTGGTGCTGTATTTGAACTTAAAACCAATATATAAATGAATAAACATTATGACTTTGTTTAATTAAAAAGCATATCCAATAACTGGCACGAAAGAAAACTAGCAAGCGAGCAATTTAATAAACAAACAAACATAAATTAATAAACAATATTTTTAAGCCAGTTGCTATGTTGTGTTTGAACTACAAACAAACAAATAAATAAATATTATGAATTATTTATCCATTTATTTAAAGAGTATATGCAACAACTGGCATGAAAAAAAAAACAATCAAATTATCGAACGTTCGAATGAACGAAAGTCATTGGAGAAGATCTGAATTTTTATGCCAAATAAATATTCTAAAATCTAAAATATTAAAATGATGAGAAAATTAAAAAAATAATCATTTAAACTGAAAATATAAAAAAATATATATAAACAATAAAAATAAATTATCTCCTATGAAAACCAATAGAACAAAGATGAAAATTAAACAAACAGCGTGTTATGGTTTTCAGTCGAGTTTAACAGTATGGGCTATATGCAAAGCTAGTATTTTTCAGTCGAGGATGAACTACTGGTGAGAGCTTTATGTGACTATTTTTAATTTCATAAGGTTCCTTTTAAAGCATCGATGTTGTAATGTAATTAAAATATAATCAATCAAATAGAGTTAGGTATAGTCTTCATTGGTAATAGATATAGTCTTCATTGTACAAATACATTCATTCATTCATTACACAAAAATTAATCTTAGTTGATGTGTCAAACTTTATAGGGCCGGTGTCCGGCATAGTTTAGCTCTAACTTCCTTCAACACACCTCCCTGGATGTTTCTAGTATACCTAAAAAAGCTTGATTAGCTAGTTTAGGTGTGTTTAATTGGGACTGGAACTATAATATGCAGGACACTGGTCCTCCAGGACGGAGTTTGGACATCTCAGGTTTAAATACACTTGAAATTGCTTGAAATTCTGCAATGCGACTATTGCAGTTTCATAAATTGCCATATTGATGCTGAAACGATATATTGTGCAGATCTAATTTAAATTGTAACACAATTGAAAATTACCACTCCTACAGACTGTACATTATGGAATGATATTGTGTGAGAATAAAAATTAAACGGTTTGTGTCGCAAAAAGGAAGGTTTAAAATATAAGACATTTAGGGATGTACATTACAGAAAACATTTTCACAATTTAATAAATTGCCTTGCCTTTCATAAATTGCCATATTGATGCTGAAACGATATATTGTGCAGATCTAATTTAAATTGTAACACAATTGAAAATTACCACTCCTACAGACTGTACATTATGGAATGATATTGTGTGAGAATAAAAATTAAACGGTTTGTGTCGCAAAAAGGACGTTTTAAAATATAAGACATTTAGGGATGTACATTACAGAAAACATTTTCACAATTTAATAAATTGCCTTGCCTTTCATAAATTGCCATATTGATGCTGAAACGATATATTGTGCAGATCTAATTTAAATTGTAACACAATTGAAAATTACCACTCCTACAGACTGTACATTATGGAATGATATTGTGTGAGAATAAAAATTAAACGGTTTGTGTCGCAAAAAGGACGTTTTAAAATATAAGACATTTAGGAATGTACATTACAGAAAACATTTTCACAATTTAATAAATTGCCTTGCTGGTGTGTGTAGTTTTTTTTAAAAAGTAATGAATGAGTGAATTAATAAGGGTGAGAATATTTTACTTTCATGGGAGACAATTTTTGTAACTAAATACTTTTTTGGCATATAAAACAAACATATACATTTATTCAGTTGTAGTGTTGTATTTGAACATTAAATAATCAAATAAATAAACAAATAAGCCAGTTGTTGTGTTGTATTTGAACTTAAAATAAACAAACAAATAAATAAATATGTAAGCCAGTTGTTGTAATATATTTGAACTTTAAACAAATAAATATTATGATTTATTTATTTATTTATTTATATTGAAACATACCACAATTGGCATAAAAATAAATAAATAAATAAATAAATAAATAAAACGTAAATAAATAAATTTTAAATAAATAAAATATCAATAAATAAATAAATGTCAGTAGTTGAAGAAGATTTTTTATTGGAAAAGTTTAAAAATAATTATTATACCAAGTAATTATTCCTCTATAACAAGCAACTAAATATTGATTTAATTAAATTAATCCCATATCATGTAAATAATTGAAAATCTTCATTTTTAAATCAAAACCGTTAAAAGAAAAAAGATATTCACGCATGAATACAAAACAGAGAAGCATCTATCCTAACGCAGCTCCCAATAAATTTCCCGCCTCCCTTGACAAGCCCAATTGACCCTGCTGAATTTCCCCTCACAAACACAGCCTCCAGCACAGTTTAACGCCATCAACAGAGCGTGGGCGGCTTTCAAAGGTAAACTCATAAGAGCTCCGAATGGATGAAGGTGTGAAATGGATGCAGGCCGTAATGTCTCCTTCCTCCGGCCGCCAGGAATAATGTTCTCGCATCTAATGCCCTGTTTATGCCTGTGTGGTCCGAGCTGAAGCAGGCCAAGCTAAAGCCCGGCCTTAGACACACACACACACACACACATACAAGGACCACAGTGAAGCCATGCTCGCAGGAAGACCACCAGCGCTCACCGACACACAGCAGATACTGGTGGAGCGGCAGACGTGTTCGAAGACGGCAGGAATTTAAAATAGTGCGTCTCACCAGTGGAATATCATTAGCACAATGTGCAGTCAGGAGATGCTGAGTGTGAAAAATCACTAGTGGAAGAACGGAGAGGGATAATGCATTCAACTCCCTGCTAGTGTTTATGTATTTGCGCACTCAGTCTGCGTTGTTTTAGCATCTGAGCGAGTAAAGGAACTACACAAATCACTTAACTGATCATACTATAAAAAAATAAAATAAATAAAAACATTTGTAAAATTTGAAATTGTAAGGCAACTTGAGCTTTTAGAGTTGACTCACCTGTAAATGTTGCCTGGACCTCATAAATATAGGCTATATGTCATCATATTCATATGTAAATAATTGTAAATAGATTTTTAAATATATGTAGCATGCACATATGACATTCATTTCCTCCGTGTACCACTAGAAGCAGAGATGTATAGTACAACTGCTTCACTACTGTATTTAAGTACTAAAAGGCAGTATCTGTACTCTACTGGAGTATTGTTTTTTTCTCCTACTTCCACTTTAACTTCAGTACATATTTTGGATGAGTTTAAAGGTCACCTATGGTGAAAAATCTACTTTTCAAGCTATTAGGACAAACATATGTGTATATATAGTGTATAGACCATCATATTGGGGTGAAATAAACACACCCAGTCCTTTTTTTTTCAATTTAACAACATAAAAACGGTGGACCAATTAGAGCGGTTTTCAGACCAACCGCAACTTTACGTAGGAGTGCGGTCCCCCTGCCCACCGAATTGATTGACAGCTGCGCGCATTAACATGTTCCGGTAGTCACGTGTATAATCATGTCAACAAGACCAGGCAGACATACGCAAAGCAACCGGGTATAAAAGTTCTGTTCTGTTCGCTAGGATCAGCAATCATCATCAAACGTGATTAAGAGTGAGTTTCACATGTTTAAAGTGTTTTAAAACAGTGCACGTGTGTAATTAATTACAGTGATTTACTTCAGCTTTACTTCATCAGCACAGCCGCATGTCAGAACAATTATAAAAGAAGACGCTTCAATCCCGGTTTGTGGAAGTTAAAGCAGGTTTATTTTGTACATTAGCATAACAGATATCCACACAGCACTGGAGGTTAGCCTGTATCCTGTCACATTTGAGTGCAAAAACAGTGCTAAGCTAAGCGCGCTCTGTCTGTCTGTCTGCCTGCCTGTGTGTGTGTGTGTATCTCTGTGTGTGTGTGTGTGAACTTTGTAACAATATTGTTTGTGACTCATTAATGCAACTTCACAATACTGATTAGTAAAGGTTAGTTCTTACTGTAGTATTTCTCACAAACGCTACGTGAGACCTTCTTCCTTTAAGTCTGTCTGTTGCCTGACACAGCCGAGGGAGGATATTAAAGTACGCTGGAAGAGACGTAGAAACAGTCGGCGGGAAAGACTCGTCTTAAAGGCGCAGTACGACAAAACCACCCCCTGCTGGAAATCAGTATAAAACAGCATTTTGTAAAAGGTATAATGAAAAATCTGATGGGTGTTTTGAGCTGAAACTTTATATACACATTCTAGAGACGCAAAAGACTTATATTAAATCTAAAAAAAAAGGGGTAACCTAGGTGCCCTTTAATACTTTCACTCCGACAGATTTTTTATGAGCTGCATCGTTACTCATTACTACAGGTGTCCAAATTATTGATATCGGTTCAGTAATAGATCATAAACGGTTATTACGTACTGACGTCATTTATGTCGCAGTAGAATACTATGGCGAAGGAGGCGAGGGCAGGTAAATAACGCTCTTGCTACTTAAAAGGTAGATAATTGTGCACGATTCAACTGCTTTTGAGTTTCCTGGACAATCTTTCACTGACAATGAAGGCGTCACAGCACACGAGCCGCAATTTCACTACTACGGAAAAATGCTGTAAAACTCCATCTTCACCTCTCTCTCTCTGGCCCCATTTACACTAGTGCGTTTTAGTTTTAAAACGGCGTTTTAGAATGAAAACGATCCGCGTCCACACTCGCGTTTTACCCAGCGTTTCTGAACTGCTCTCCGTCCACACCAAAACGCTGAAAACGCACATCACGTGACCACACACACACACTTTGGCAATCGCTGGAGGCTGGAGCCCATCTACCCAGATGAGAGCTCTTCTAGTCGGACTTCTCATCAAGCATCTCCCGCTGGATCTAATCTCACTATATTTGCTAAACGTGATATTTCATTCATGTTGTTGTCTTTATCTAACGACATATTCCCTGACTTTGGTCATTGGAATCTATTACTTGTTCTCAGGTAACGTGTTTTGGCTGAGCGCAAAGATAAGTTAATGATTAATGTAAGCACGTAGCATTCTGTATATTGACTGATCGCTTGCCTTTATTTCCTATAATGTATAAACTTATTGTATGTTATACTTTTATAATGGCCATTATCGATAATTAAAACTGATATTCAGCAAAAGAGAGGGTGTTTCGTATTTTCACTGAAATTGAAAGGAGGCAGTTGTTACCGGCTCCGTTTTGTTATAAATATCCACACAGTGAAGATGACGCTCATGCAGCACGACGCCTCAACATTTCTGCTGTCTGTTTAGTTGTTAATATTAAAATAAAAATAGGCAGTTCCTTATATCAAGTTTACATTTTATTGTTGAGAAAGTGAAACAACGTAGCCAAGGTGATGTGAATGAAGTTATAAAGTACACTGTTCCCTGTGAAGATTGACGCGTGCCCTCGGTATGTTTTCCATATCAAACTGAGAAGAAGAGATGCAGCCTTGATCAAACTTGCGAAGTCTGAACTTACACGGAGAAGATTCAGGACTGAACTGTGTGTTAGGCTACTTAATATTGAGAAAAAGCCCCAATCAGAGAGGCGAATGTCTGCAGCCCCGCCTCCGTTTTCAGATGTCTCCGTCTTTCCCCATCCACACTGAGACGGAGCAGCAGCGTTTTAAAATGAAAACGGCCTCTCCAGTGTTTTCGAAACGCTCCGTTTTCGGCGCTCGAGAACTCCGGCGTAGTGTGGACGGATGGCGTAACCGTAGCAAAACTTATGCGTTTTCAAACTAAAACGCATTAGTGTAAACGGGGCCTCTCTCACTTTGGACATTTGACCCACTGGCGTGTTTTAGAACTTCTGTTTACAACCAGTAATTTGCAATCCGATAATTGGTTTCAATAGCGCTTTGAGTGGGTTACGGAGGGTTTTTGTGACACAACTTTGAAAGGTGTGTGTTAAAGCTGTTATAATCTGTCAGTTGTGGTTCAAGCGCGAGAGAAAAGCGTTATCCTAGTTCATATAAATCGCAAGACATGTTTCTTTTTGTTCGGCTTAATCACGTGCCCTAAAAAAAGATATTTAAAATAAGCAAAACAATATGATGTCTTTTGACTGCTTTCTTTAATAACTACATTAGACAATACTTGTACTTTTACTTTCAGTACTTGACTAGTAAATTTTAAACTAAACTACTTGCAATACTTAAGTACAAATAATGTTGAATACTTTAGTACTTCCACTTAAGTATGGAGCTTAAAGAGCACTTCAACTTCTACTCAAGTCACTAGAGCACTTGTACTTTCACTTAAGTCTGGGTATCTAGTACTTTATACATCTCTGACTATTAGAAAGCCCGCATATCACTAGTGTATATCACAGTTAGAGAACAACTGATCTAGTGGATTGTCTGCTGCCATCTTTAACGTGCACATTCATGTTTCAGAAGGCATGGCTTTGGACAGCAAGGGAGGGACTGTGTTTCCAAGCTATTATGCTAACGGGTAGCATTGTGGCAGATCACCTACTGCACCTTTAAATACTTCTTATTAACTCCATCCTTAAAAAAAAGACTACAAAAACCCTCAGTGTTAATAAAGCTTAATTTATAAGCAGTTTGTATTGATGGTAATTATGTTATTAAAGTTTAAGAAACTGGTTTACTCTATAATGAGCGTCAGTGCCTTACAATGAAGCAACAATGAATTAATAACCATTTAATATGTGTCATGCTGCAGTATTACACCAGTGCTGAAATGACTGAGCAACAGAAGCAGAGATCGTGGCCTCAGGTTTTGTTGTCCTCGATCACTCTTGTTTTCAGACACTCAGGGAACGGCCTGCTGTGGGCGAAACATTTCCTGCTATAACCACACCACATCCTCTGAGCTGAGATTTTCAGTATTTTCATATGCACCGACCATCCCATAATACAGCAGTCTAGGAAAACTTCATGAGATCTGTACGTTGTCTGAAGAACATATACATGATTAAACTCACCACCATGATGTTAGGCTTTTGTGGGCGGTTGCTAGGGTGTTGTTTGTGGTTGCTAGGCTGATCTAAGAGATTGTTGCAGTGTTGCTATTCTGTGTGATGGTTACACCATTTTGAATTTATGCTAACAACAACTTAGGGACCAATTAGGAAATACCTAGCAACCACCCACAGCTCTCCGGAGCTATTAGAACAGGGGTCACCAATCTCGGTCCTGGAGGGCCGGTGTCCCTGCAGGCTTTAGCTCCAACTTGCTTCAACACAACTGCCTGGATGTATCAAGTATAGTAAGACCTTGATTAGCTTGTTCAGGTGTGTTTGATTAGGGTTGGAGCTAAAATCTGCAGGACACCGGCCCTCCAGGAACAAGTTTGATGACCACTGTATTAGAATGTTAAGTAGCCATTTGACGCCACTGTCTTGCATGGTTTGGGACTTGTGGAGCTGCGCATCGATGGATTTGCTTTTCAGTGTTTGGACTTTCAGTAGTGAAAATTAAACTCTGAAAACTGGACTGACAGTTTTAATTTACTAAAATTTCTATGTGAAGCTGCATTGACACAATCTACATTGTAAAAGCGCTATAAAAATAATAATGAAATGAAAAAATTGAATTAAAGCAATAACTTGCGGCCACACTCATACTCTAGAACACACTAGCCACTTTAATATTTTGAAGCCACATTTGTTAGTTGAGAAACTCAGTTTTCTTTTTAAAAAAGCCCTTATTATTCATTATAAAAGGAGACATTTTGGTTTTGGGGGTTCTCCAACAACAGGCTGACCTGCATGCAAGGTCAAAAACACTTTTGTTGTCTTATAATTTGCATTTTTTTTACCTAATTATCCCAACGACTCCAATATGATATGTTCAGCGATTCATTTGTTCCCAAACCCCTCCTTAGCGCGAAGCTAATTTACGCTGATTGGTCCGATGATCCAGTCTGTTGTGATTGGTTGACTGCATTCAGTGTGAGACAGAAAGAAACGCTCACCACGGCTATGAAGTAGCAGAGAGTATGTGAGAGCACAATGCAGGAATGCAATAAAGCAATGCAGTTTAACATCAGAATATAACTCCACTTGTAACGCTAATCCCAAGTGATAACAACGACACACATTTAGTATTAATCCACACAGTGGCAAAACTGACTGCACCGCGTGTGTGAGGAACAGCTGATGATGACTATGGCAAAGCTAAACAACAGACGTTCGCGAGTTCAGAAACGCATTTAAACTGGTAAAGGAAGAAGTACACGTTGTGTTTTCAACATGATTTTGGACACGATAGGCTCTATTTTGACGATCGATGCACAGTCCAAAGTGTAGGGTGCAAAATATAATATAAATAAATATAAATATAATTTTTTATTTTTTTTTTGCTTTGCATATCACCTCCTGTGATGTGACTACAGCGAGGCTGACTGGAGGAGAACCGGCTCGATCTGACCAATGGCAGCAGGACTACAGACTCTAAGTTGCCGTACGGTTCAAACACCTGCAGCGCGAATTATATTTACTTCTAAATGGCTTAAAGTAAGATTATGTATTAAATACAATCAAAAATATTAAAACGAAGGAGGTTTTTGCTATAATTTTAGTTAGTTTTGTATGTACACAACACAGATTCAAATATTTAATCAACTCTCGTTTTTGTTTTTGTTTCATTCATTCATTCATTTTCTTGTCGACTTAGTCCCTTTATTAATCCGGGGTCGCCACAGCGGAATGAACCGGCAACTTATCCAGCACGTTTTTACGCAGCGGATGCCCTTCCGGCCGCAACCCATCTCTGGGAAATATTTTTATTTTAGTTAACGACAATTATTTAACGTTTTCATTTTTTCAATAGTTTTCGCTAACTTTAATAACCTTGGTATGAACCCTGAACTATTTATTAGCAAGTCTCTTTAAAGGTCCCATTAAAATAAAGCTTTTGAGATGTTAGTATCAGTACTGTTGGTTTTTAGGATATCTCTAAGCAAGTGCACTCCAAAACTGACAAAAATTCAGGTTTAGGAGTTATAAAACTGGGTCCCACTTTATATTAAGTGTCCTTAACTACTAAGTACTTGCTTTAAAAAAGAAATACAATGTACTTAACATGTTGAAAATGTATTGCAGAACACTTCTGGTGCTCGAGTTGGGATACAGGTCAGGTTATGCACAGCATTGGTGGTATTGGTAGGTTTAAGTGTGGGTTAAGGTGTAAGGGATGGTCAAAAGTATAGTAACAAACGTAGTTACAGAAGTTAATTACAGATGTAACTACAAACAGGTATTTAATCAAGCGTAAATACAATGTAAAAACATGTATCTACACAATAAGTGCATTGTAATAAATTATTAAGTTCAGTGTAAGTACAGCACATATTAATTAGGGCCACTTAAAGAGCCCATATTATGGGTTTTTGAAAATTCCCCTCCATGTAGTGTGTAACACAGCTCTAAGTGAAGTGAAGTATCCAGCTAAGGCTTAAATAAGTGTACAGTGTTTAAAACGGTTGATTCATCTATAAAACAGTCGACTCATAGTGTTTCAAACGAGTCGCCTTAATACAGTCATTCGGTGTTTCGCCATGACGTACGAACGAAACCAAGTTATTCACGTGCACGCGCAAACCCGGGAGATTTCAAACCTGAGGCCCCGCCCTCTGACGCAGAAACCCAGACACACACACACACACACACACACACAAAACACACCCACAAACACACGCACACAAACATGCCGGATGATTAAAGTCACACTGCAGATGGATATTATCGAGTCTCTACCCAAAGATGAAACATCAGCATTATAACCAAGCAGTTGGAAACTTCTGGAAACTTCTGCAAACTACATGCTACAAAGAATACTTCATCTGAGTTTGTTAAAGAATCAGTAAAGAGTAACTTACTGATGGGTTCCTCCATTTCTCAAGTGTAAGTACGTGCGATTAAAGTTGTTGCCTCGTTGACTCTAGCTTGTAAATGTATTTAGTTGTGATTTATTACTTGTAACCGCGTGTACTGTATCAGGTTAACTGGCTATATTCTCTTATCGCGAGCAAAGTCACGTTAAAAACGCGACGCGTGCTGCTTTTTTTACGGAGCTCCGTGGACGAGGGTAGTGTGTGTGTGCATGCGCTGTCGTCCGGAGGTATGTGTGTGTGTTTGTGTGTGTGCGCGCGCGTTGTCGCCCGGAGGTGTGTGTGGACAAGGGCAATGTGTGTGTGTGTTTGTGTCTGTGAAAAGTGCAGAGTGAGACAAGCTATGAGATCTCCTCGACAGTTTTTGGAGTTTTTGTTCAATAAAATAGTTAGTCGTCTGTATTTTCAAGTCCATCGTCTGTATTTACATTGCCCCACTGGCAGCTAAAATCCACGCCTACACTATCGAGCGTGTATGAACTGTGACTACTTCTATATTGCTGATTAGCTGTTGTGCATTTCACTCTCTGACTGAAGGCAGTCGACCAATCGCAACAGACTGTCATCGGTCCAATCAGCGCAGATTAGCTTCGCGCTAAGGAGGGGATTGGGAACAAATGAATCACTGGACGATTTTCAAACAGGAGTCGCTGGGATAATTAGGTAAAAATAAATGCAGATTATAAGACCATGAAAGTGTTTTTTGACCTTGCATGCATATTAGACTGTTGTTGGAGACCCTTACAACCAATATATGACCCTATTTCATGTATAATATGGGCTCTTTAATATAAAGTGGGACCTAAAACTGATATAAAAATGAAAAGCATGTAGTTTGTCGCTTCCACCTAAATAGATGAACAGTTTCCTTCATGTTTCCTTTGCTTCGATACCTGCCCCAACACCAATCGATTGTATGGGACTCAGCATTTTTTACAGTGTTGCACCTAACATGACCCCGAAACAGGAGAGAGAGCGAGAACAGCAGAAGCACAAATATCTCTGCACATTTTTTCCCAGGTTTGCACAAACACCTGAGGCGCACACTCCTGACCACATGCCAAAAGCCAAACCTGCGAGGCGTGCAAAACAGACGGATGAATCACGGCTGCTAATGCACTCGTTAAGGCGTTACGAGAGGCAGACGTGACCCAAGAGCGAACGCAAGGATCCCCCTGCAGACTGTCATTTCTCAAAGAGACGAGGATTATGCAATGCAGAGACACACCTGGAGACTAAACACCACCCGAACGCATGACAGAGAAGAAATAACGGCAGTGGGGGGAGAAGAAGCTGAGAGAGTGCTTGGAAGAAGTGAAAAGTGCCTGCCCTCTTCCTTCGGGATTGGCAGAAGAGGAGGGTTGCATCCCGCTGGATGGGAGTAAAAAAAACACAACGCAGGACCACTGACAAGAGGGCTGAGCCGTCTTCACTGCTCTGATGTCACCAAACACATGACCCAGCCTCTCCAGTAACAGCCCAGTCAGGAGGGGAGACAAAAAAAAGTGTGTTTTAAAGCTTACACATTTTTGGATTGCGAGAATGTCTCATTCCCCTCACAAACAACCACAGAACCACAAGTGCGGTGCAGGAGATTTCCCCAGGACGACAGGAGGGAGCCACTGGGGCGTAAATGGTTAATCGGAGCGGGTCAACCCCAGTCACAGAGACCCAACGAGTCAGTAAGTACGCTCTAACCACACTCGTATATGCCGTATTTCCATCCGCTGATATCTGAACGGTCTCCTCAGACCGGAGCGCGTGTGTTTGTTTGTTCCCTTCCGATGCCTTGATATGATTTGTGCTCCCGCTTTAGGACTTCGAGGGTCACCACGACCTGCAGAAGAGGAGAGAGCCAACGTGTGGCTATGGCGTCTAACAGTCTTTTCAGCTCGGTGACTCCGTGTCAGCAGAACTTTTTCTGGGGTGAGTGCTGCGAGAAATTATTTTCATTTCACTGTGGTTCAGCGCCGGGTCACACAGAAGTCAAGCAGGTCGATAACCGATGGCGCGCGCGCATTTACATTTCAAAGTCAGGGTGTTTACGTTCGCGCGGATGCTGAGATGCTGACATGTTTGTGTAGGTTAAAAACACATATGCGGGACACAGAGGAAAACCCTTCTGGATGTATAAACATTCACTCTGTTTCAATTTACAGAGCTGCATTAGAACAAGATGTTGGAAAAACTGCAGCTCAGAGTGGAATCGCTTGATATCGTGCATGGTGGTTGATGCTGATTGATTAATGCACAAACGAGGGAGCTGATATTCATTAATGTGAATTAAAAGCTTAAGCAAACATGGGTTTAGTTTTGCAAGGAAATGAAATGCCAAGCTTTTAAACAAAATACACAGCCATGATGCGTCTATGAAAGTTCTGTACATTCAGAAAGAGAGAGTCCAGCATCATACAACGCACACACTCACACACACACAAAAAAAAAAGCCACATGTAAAGCACAATCTATGCAAAACCGATTTGAATACCTCAGCTATTCAAAATATACTAACATGTAAAGTCCAGACAAATCCCCGGTCTTATCACACGGCATGTATGGAAATGAAAACGCAAAGCGCTGTTGACAGAGCGATCAGAGATCGTACTTACAGTATTTTCCTCATCAAGTGTCTCATGTCGACATAATCGGAGGGCAAACATATGGAGGCAGGATATTGAGCCCGAGCCAGACAGCGTGAGCTATGGTTTTGTCATCACTGCCGGCGACATCGAAGTGGCGTCTTTAAAACACGAGGCCGCAGGGGCGCATCACACCTCACACACACTCCTCTAAACGATACACATTACAATATTAACAGCTTTACATAATTGCGGGCAGTCTTATTTAAGAAAACGCATATGTTTAATTTCTGGAAACTTAAAAAAATAAGGAAAAGAGCTTCCATAGTAGCTAAAACACATACAAATGCTTTAATAGTGATGCTTAGCTTTGTTTAAGAAGGAAAAAAAAACAAAAATGGTTAGTAAACAGGGTTTATTACAAAACTCAAGGATAGTCTATAATGTTGAAAATCTT